>NC_139809.1:29047201-29274614 GCF_963457635.1 Microchirus variegatus
GCATGCCCTGAACAAGAATCCATTGAATATATTTGCATATCGCTTAAGGAATATTTTTAATGAATTTTTGAAAATCAGGAAAGCGATCCATGCACTTAGGCAGTGACTTAACTTTTTCGTCAAAAAAGACCCCAAAAGTATCTTGGAATGTCTTGAAATTGTACACAGTCATAGTCAAGCATGCCCTGAACAAGAAACCGTTGAATATATTTGCATATCTCTTGAAGAATATTTTTAATTAATTTTTGAAAATCCGAAAAGCGATCCATGCACTTGGACATTCCAAGTATGTTGGAATGTGTTGAAATTGTACTCGGTCATAGTCAACGAAGCCCTGAACAAGAATCCATTGAAAATATTTGCATATCTCTTAAGGAATATTTTTAATGAATTTTTGGAAATGAGGAAAGTCTGTGCACTTCGGCAGTGACTTAACTTTTTATTCAAAAAAGACCCCAAAAGTATCTTGGAATGTCTTGAAATTGTACACAGTCATAGTCAAGCATGCCCTGAACAAGAATCCGTTGAATATATTTGCATATCTCTTGAAGAATATTTTTAATGAACTTTTGAAAATCAGGAAAGCGATCCATGCACTTGGACATTCCAAGTATGTTGGAATGTCTTGAAATTGTACTCAGTCATAGTCAACGACGCCCTGAACAAGAATCCGTTGAAAATATATGCATATCGCTTAAGGAATATTTTTAATGAATTTTTGAAAATCAGGAAAGCGATCCATGCACTTAGGCAGTGACTTAACTTTTTTGTCAAAAAAGACCCCAAAAGTATCTTGGAATGTCTTGAAATTGTACACAGTCATAGTCAAGCATGCCCTGAACAAGAATCCGTTGAATATATTTGCATATCTCTTGAAGAATATTTTTAATGAATTTTTGAAAATCCGAAAAGCGATCCATGCACTTGGACATTCCAAGTATGTTGGAATGTCTTGAAATTGTACTCAGTCATAGTCAACGACGCCCTGAACAAGAATCAATTGAAAATATTTGCATATCTCTTAAGGAATATTTTAAATGAATTTTTGAAAATGAGGAAAGTCTGTGCACTTAGGCAGTGACTTAACTTTTTATTCAAAAAAGACCCCAAAAGTATCTTGGAATGTCTTGAAATTGTACACAGTCATAGTCAAGCATGCCCTGAACAAGAATCCGTTGAATATATTTGCATATCTCTTGAAGAATATTTTTAATGAACTTTTGAAAATCAGGAAAGCGATCCATGCACTTGGACATTCCAAGTATGTTGGAATGTCTTGAAATTGTACTCAGTCATAGTCAACGACGCCCTGAACAAGAATCCGTTGAAAATATTTGCATATCGTTTAAGGAATATTTTTAAAGAATTTCTGAAAATCAGGAAAGCGATCCATGCACTTAGGCAGTGACTTAACTTTTTCGTCAAAAAAGACCCCAAAAGTATCTTGGAATGTCTTGAAATTGTACACAGTCATAGTCAAGCATGCCCTGAACAAGAATCCGTTGAATATATTTGCATATCTCTTGAAGAATATTTTTAAAGAACTTTTGAAAATCAGGAAAGCGATCCATGCACTTGGACATTCAAAGTATGTTGGAATGTCTTGAAATTGTACTCAGTCATAGTCAACGACGCCCTGAACAAGAATCCGTTGAAAATATTTGCATATCGCTTAAGGAATATTTTTAATGAATTTTTGAAAATCAGGAAAGCGATCCATGCACTTAGGCAGTGACTTAACTTTTTCGTCAAAAAAGACCCCAAAAGTATCTTGGAATGTCTTGAAATTGTACACGGTCATAGTCAACGACGCCCTGAACAAGAATCCGTTGAAAATATTTGCATATCTCTGAAGGAATATTTTTAATGAATTTTTGGAAATGAGGAAAGTCTGTGCACTTAGGCAGTGACTTAACTTTTTATTCAAAAAAGACCCCAAAAGTATCTTGGAATGTCTTGAAATTGTACACAGTCATAGTCAAGCATGCCCTGAACAAGAATCCGTTGAATATATTTGCATATCTCTTGAAGAATATTTTTAATGAATTTTTGAAAATCCGGAAAGCGATCCATGCACTTGGACATTCCAAGTATGTTGGAATGTCTTGAAATTGTACTCAGTCATAGTCAACGACGCCCTGAACGAGAATCCGTTGAAAATATTTGCATATCGCTTAAGGAATATTTTTAATGAATTTTTGAAAATCAGGAAAGCGATCCATGCACTTAGGCAGTGACTTAACTTTTTCGTCAAAAAAGACCCCAAAAGTATCTTGGAATGTCTTGAAATTGTACACAGTCATAGTCAAGCATGCCCTGAACAAGAATCCGTTGAATATATTTGCATATCTCTTGAAGAACATTTTTAATGAATTTTTGAAAATCCGGAAAGCGATCCATCCACTTGGACATTCCAAGTATGTTGGAATGTCTTGAAATTGTACTCGGTCATAGTCAACGACGCCCTGAACAAGAATCCATTGAAAATATTTGCATATCTCTTAAGGAATATTTTTAATGAATTTTTGAAAATGATGAAAGTCTGTGCACTTAGGCAGTGACTTAACTTTTTATTCAAAAAAGACCCCAAAGGTATCTTGGAATGTCTTGAAATTGTACACAGTCATAGTCAAGCATGCCCTGAACAAGAATCCGTTGAATATATTTGCATATCTCTTGAAGAATATTTTTAATGAACTTTTGAAAATCAGGAAAGCGATCCATGCACTTGGACATTCCAAGTATGTTGGAATGTCTTGAAATTGTACTCAGTCATAGTCAACGACGCCCTGAACAAGAATCCGTTGAAAATATATGCATATCGCTTAAGGAATATTTTTAATGAATTTTTGAAAATCAGGAAAGCGATCCATGCACTTAGGCAGTGACTTAACTTTTTTGTCAAAAAAGACCCCAAAAGTATCTTGGAATGTCTTGAAATTGTACACAGTCATAGTCAAGCATGCCCTGAACAAGAATCCGTTGAATATATTTGCATATCTCTTGAAGAATATTTTTAATGAATTTTTGAAAATCCGGAAAGCGATCCATGCACTTGGACATTCCAAGTATGTTGGAATGTCTTGAAATTGTACTCGGTCATAGTCAACGACGCCCTGAACAAGAATCCATTGAAAATATTTGCATATCTCTTAAGGAATATTTTTAATGAATTTTTGAAAATGATAAAAGTCTGTGCACTTAGGCAGTGACTTAACTTTTTATTCAAAAAAGACCCCAAAGGTATCTTGGAATGTCTTGAAATTGTACACAGTCATAGTCAAGCATGCCCTGAACAAGAATCCGTTGAATATATTTGCATATCTCTTGAAGAATATTTTTAATGAACTTTTGAAAATCAGGAAAGCGATCCATGCACTTGGACATTCCAAGTATGTTGGAATGTCTTGAAATTGTACTCAGTCATAGTCAACGACGCCCTGAACAAGAATCAATTGAAAATATTTGCATATCTCTTAAGGAATATTTTAAATGAATTTTTGAAAATGAGGAAAGTCTGTGCACTTAGGCAGTGATTTAACTTTTTATTCAAAAAAGACCCCAAAAGTATCTTGGAATGTCTTGAAATTGTACACAGTCATAGTCAAGCATGCCCTGAACAAGAATCCGTTGAATATATTTGCATATCTCTTGAAGAATATTTTTAATGAACTTTTGAAAATCAGGAAAGCGATCCATGCACTTGGACATTCCAAGTATGTTGGAATGTCTTGAAATTGTACTCAGTCATAGTCAACGACGCCCTGAACAAGAATCCGTTGAAAATATTTGCATATCGTTTAAGGAATATTTTTAAAGAATTTCTGAAAATCAGGAAAGCGATCCATGCACTTAGGCAGTGACTTAACTTTTTCGTCAAAAAAGACCCCAAAAGTATCTTGGAATGTCTTGAAATTGTACACAGTCATAGTCAAGCATGCCCTGAACAAGAATCCGTTGAATATATTTGCATATCTCTTGAAGAATATTTTTAATGAACTTTTGAAAATCAGGAAAGCGATCCATGCACTTGGACATTCCAAGTATGTTGGAATGTCTTGAAATTGTACTCAGTCATAGTCAACGACGCCCTGAACAAGAATCTATTGAAAATATTTGCATATCTCTTAAGGAATATTTTTAATGAATTTTTGAAAATGAGGAATTTCTGTGCACTTAGGCAGTGACTTAACTTTTTATTCAAAAAAGACCCCAAAAGTATCTTGGAATGTCTTGAAATTGTACACAGTCATAGTCAAGCATGCCCTGAACAAGAAACCGTTGAATATATTTGCATATCTCTTGAAGAATATTTTTAATGAACTTTTGAAAATCCGGAAAGCGATCCATGCACTTGGACATTCCAAGTATGTTGGAATGTCTTGAAATTGTACTCAGTCATAGTCAACGACGCCCTGAACGAGAATCGGTTGAAAATATTTGCATATCGCTTAAGGAATATTTTTAATGAATTTTTGAAAAAATCAGGAAAGCGATCCATGCACTTAGGCAGTGACTTAACTTTTTCGTCAAAAAAGACCCCAAAAGTATCTTGGAATGTCTTGAAATTGTACACAGTCATAGTCAAGCATGCCCTGAACAAGAATCCGTTGAATATATTTGCATATCTCTTGAAGAATATTTTTAATGAATTTTTGAAAATCCGGAAAGCTATCCATGCACTTGGACATTCCAAGTAAGTTGGAATGTCTTGAAATTGTACTCAGTCATAGTCAACGACGCCCTGAACAAGAATCTATTGAAAATATTTGCATATCTCTTAAGGAATATTTTTAATGAATTTTTGAAAATGAGGAATTTCTGTGCACTTAGGCAGTGACTTAACTTTTTATTCAAAAAAGACCCCAAAAGTATCTTGGAATGTCTTGAAATTGTACACAGTCATAGTCAAGCATGCCCTGAACAAGAATCCGTTGAATATATTTGCATATCTCTTGAAGAATATTTTTAATGAATTTTTGAAAATCCGAAAAGCGATCCATGCACTTGGACATTCCAAGTATGTTGGAATGTCTTGAAATTGTACTCAGTCATAGTCAACGACGCTCTGAACAAGAATCAATTGAAAATATTTGCATATTTCTTAAGGAATATTTTTAATGAATTTTTGAAAATCAGGAAAGCGATCCATGCACTTGGACATTCCAAGTATGTTGGAATGTCTTGAAATTGTACTCAGTCATAGTCAACGACGCCCTGAACAAGAATCCGTTGAAAATATTTGCATATCGCTTCAGGAATATTTTAAATGAATTTTTGAAAATCAGGAAAGCGATCCATGCACTTAGGCAGTGACTTAACTTTTTCGTCAAAAAAGACCCCAAAAGTATCTTGGAATGTCTTGAAATTGTACACAGTCATAGTCAAGCATGCCCTGAACAAGAATCCGTTGAATATATTTGCATATCTCTTGAAGAATATTTTTAATGAATTTTTGAAAATCCGAAAAGCGATCCATGCACTTGGACATTCCAAGTATGTTGGAATGTCTTGAAATTGTACTCAGTCATAGTCAACGACGCCCTGAACAAGAATCAATTGAAAATATTTGCATATCTCTTAAGGAATATTTTTAATGAATTTTTGAAAATTAGGAAAGCGATCCATGCACTTAGGCAGTGACTTAACTTTTGATGTTTTTGGTTTGTTTTTAAAGCATTAAAGCTGCAGGAGTTCATCCATGTCGCCCAGTCGCTGGAAACAAACGTTTGGACACCATGGATCACACAGCAGGAAATAAGGTGAGACGGAGGAAACGATCCATTTGCCCTGATGCACTTAGTGACTTGACTTTTTTTTCAAAAAAAACCCCAAAAGTAAATTGGAATGTCTTGAAATTGTACACAGTCATAGTCAAGCATGCCCTGAACAAGAATCCGTTGAATATATTTGCATATCTCTTGAAGAATATTTTTAATGAATTTTTGAAAATCCGGAAAGCGATCCATGCACTTGGGCAGTGACTTAACTTTTTTGTCAAAAAAGACCCCAAAAGTATCTTGGAATGTCTTGAAATTGTACACAGTCATAGTCAAGCATGCCCTGAACAAGAAACCGTTGAATATATTTGCATATCTCTTGAAGAATATTTTTAATTAATTTTTGAAAATCCGAAAAGCGATCCATGCACTTGGACATTCCAAGTATGTTGGAATGTTTTGAAATTGTACTCAGTCATAGTCAACGACGCCCTGAACAAGAATCAATTGAAAATATTTGCATATCTCTTAAGGAATATTTTTAATGAATTTTTGAAAATGATAAAAGTCTGTGCACTTAGGCAGTGACTTAACTTTTTATTCAAAAAAGACCCCAAAGGTATCTTGGAATGTCTTGAAATTGTACACAGTCATAGTCAAGCATGCCCTGAACAAGAATCCGTTGAATATATTTGCATATCTCTTGAAGAATATTTTTAATGAACTTTTGAAAATCAGGAAAGCGATCCATGCACTTGGACATTCCAAGTATGTTGGAATGTCTTGAAATTGTACTCAGTCATAGTCAACGACGCCCTGAACAAGAATCAATTGAAAATATTTGCATATCTCTTAAGGAATATTTTAAATGAATTTTTGAAAATGAGGAAAGTCTGTGCACTTAGGCAGTGATTTAACTTTTTATTCAAAAAAGACCCCAAAAGTATCTTGGAATGTCTTGAAATTGTACACAGTCATAGTCAAGCATGCCCTGAACAAGAATCCGTTGAATATATTTGCATATCTCTTGAAGAATATTTTTAATGAACTTTTGAAAATCAGGAAAGCGATCCATGCACTTGGACATTCCAAGTATGTTGGAATGTCTTGAAATTGTACTCAGTCATAGTCAACGACGCCCTGAACAAGAATCCGTTGAAAATATTTGCATATCGTTTAAGGAATATTTTTAAAGAATTTCTGAAAATCAGGAAAGCGATCCATGCACTTAGGCAGTGACTTAACTTTTTCGTCAAAAAAGACCCCAAAAGTATCTTGGAATGTCTTGAAATTGTACACAGTCATAGTCAAGCATGCCCTGAACAAGAATCCGTTGAATATATTTGCATATCTCTTGAAGAATATTTTTAATGAACTTTTGAAAATCAGGAAAGCGATCCATGCACTTGGACATTCCAAGTATGTTGGAATGTCTTGAAATTGTACTCAGTCATAGTCAACGACGCCCTGAACAAGAATCTATTGAAAATATTTGCATATCTCTTAAGGAATATTTTTAATGAATTTTTGAAAATGAGGAATTTCTGTGCACTTAGGCAGTGACTTAACTTTTTATTCAAAAAAGACCCCAAAAGTATCTTGGAATGTCTTGAAATTGTACACAGTCATAGTCAAGCATGCCCTGAACAAGAAACCGTTGAATATATTTGCATATCTCTTGAAGAATATTTTTAATGAACTTTTGAAAATCCGGAAAGCGATCCATGCACTTGGACATTCCAAGTATGTTGGAATGTCTTGAAATTGTACTCAGTCATAGTCAACGACGCCCTGAACGAGAATCGGTTGAAAATATTTGCATATCGCTTAAGGAATATTTTTAATGAATTTTTGAAAAAATCAGGAAAGCGATCCATGCACTTAGGCAGTGACTTAACTTTTTCGTCAAAAAAGACCCCAAAAGTATCTTGGAATGTCTTGAAATTGTACACAGTCATCGTCAAGCATGCCCTGAACAAGAATCCGTTGAATATATTTGCATATCTCTTGAAGAATATTTTTAATGAATTTTTGAAAATCCGGAAAGCTATCCATGCACTTGGACATTCCAAGTAAGTTGGAATGTCTTGAAATTGTACTCAGTCATAGTCAACGACGCCCTGAACAAGAATCTATTGAAAATATTTGCATATCTCTTAAGGAATATTTTTAATGAATTTTTGAAAATGAGGAATTTCTGTGCACTTAGGCAGTGACTTAACTTTTTATTCAAAAAAGACCCCAAAAGTATCTTGGAATGTCTTGAAATTGTACACAGTCATAGTCAAGCATGCCCTGAACAAGAATCCGTTGAATATATTTGCATATCTCTTGAAGAATATTTTTAATGAATTTTTGAAAATCCGAAAAGCGATCCATGCACTTGGACATTCCAAGTATGTTGGAATGTCTTGAAATTGTACTCAGTCATAGTCAACGACGCTCTGAACAAGAATCAATTGAAAATATTTGCATATTTCTTAAGGAATATTTTTAATGAATTTTTGAAAATCAGGAAAGCGATCCATGCACTTGGACATTCCAAGTATGTTGGAATGTCTTGAAATTGTACTCAGTCATAGTCAACGACGCCCTGAACAAGAATCCGTTGAAAATATTTGCATATCGCTTCAGGAATATTTTAAATGAATTTTTGAAAATCAGGAAAGCGATCCATGCACTTAGGCAGTGACTTAACTTTTTCGTCAAAAAAGACCCCAAAAGTATCTTGGAATGTCTTGAAATTGTACACAGTCATAGTCAAGCATGCCCTGAACAAGAATCCGTTGAATATATTTGCATATCTCTTGAAGAATATTTTTAATGAATTTTTGAAAATCCGAAAAGCGATCCATGCACTTGGACATTCCAAGTATGTTGGAATGTCTTGAAATTGTACTCAGTCATAGTCAACGACGCCCTGAACAAGAATCAATTGAAAATATTTGCATATCTCTTAAGGAATATTTTTAATGAATTTTTGAAAATTAGGAAAGCGATCCATGCACTTAGGCAGTGACTTAACTTTTGATGTTTTTGGTTTGTTTTTAAAGCATTAAAGCTGCAGGAGTTCATCCATGTCGCCCAGTCGCTGGAAACAAACGTTTGGACACCATGGATCACACAGCAGGAAATAAGGTGAGACGGAGGAAACGATCCATTTGCCCTGATGCACTTAGTGACTTGACTTTTTTTTCAAAAAAAACCCCAAAAGTAAATTGGAATGTCTTGAAATTGTACACAGTCATAGTCAAGCATGCCCTGAACAAGAATCCGTTGAATATATTTGCATATCTCTTGAAGAATATTTTTAATGAATTTTTGAAAATCCGGAAAGCGATCCATGCACTTGGGCAGTGACTTAACTTTTTTGTCAAAAAAGACCCCAAAAGTATCTTGGAATGTCTTGAAATTGTACACAGTCATAGTCAAGCATGCCCTGAACAAGAAACCGTTGAATATATTTGCATATCTCTTGAAGAATATTTTTAATTAATTTTTGAAAATCCGAAAAGCGATCCATGCACTTGGACATTCCAAGTATGTTGGAATGTTTTGAAATTGTACTCAGTCATAGTCAACGACGCCCTGAACAAGAATCAATTGAAAATATTCGCATATCTCTTAAGGAATATTTTTAATGAATTTTTGAAAATGATGAAAGTCTGTGCACTTAGGCAGTGACTTAACTTTATATTCAAAAAAGCCCCCAAAGGTATCTTGGAATGTCTTGAAATTGTACACAGTCATAGTCAAGCATGCCCTGAACAAGAATCCGTTGAATATATTTGCATATCTCTTGAAGAATATTTTTAATGAACTTTTGAAAATCATGAAAGCGATCCATGCACTTGGACATTCCAAGTATGTTGGAATGTCTTGAAATTGTACTCAGTCATAGTCAACGACGCCCTGAACAAGAATCCGTTGAAAATATTTGCATATCGTTTAAGGAATATTTTTAAAGAATTTCTGAAAATCAGGAAAGCGATCCATGCACTTAGGCAGTGACTTAACTTTTTCGTCAAAAAAGACCCCAAAAGTATCTTGGAATGTCTTGAAATTGTACACAGTCATAGTCAAGAATGCCCTGAACAAGAATCCGTTGAATATATTTGCATATCTCTTGAAGAATATTTTTAATGAATTTTTTGAAAATCCGGAAAGCGATCCATGCACTTGGACATTCCAAGTATGTTGGAATGTCTTGAAATTGTACTCGGTCATAGTCAACGACGCCCTGAACAAGAATCCATTGAAAATATTTGCATATCTCTTAAGGAATATTTTTAATGAATTTTTGAAAATGATGAAAGTCTGTGCACTTAGGCAGTGACTTAACTTTTTATTCAAAAAAGACCCCAAAAGTATCTTGGAATGTCTTGAAATTGTACACAGTCATAGTCAAGCATGCCCTGAACAAGAATCCGTTGAATATATTTGCATATCTCTTGAAGAATATTTTTAATGAACTTTTGAAAATCAGGAAAGCGATCCATGCACTTGGACATTCCAAGTATGTTGGAATGTCTTGAAATTGTACTCAGTCATAGTCAACGATGCCCTGAACAAGAATCCGTTGAAAATATTTGCATATCGTTTAAGGAATATTTTTAAAGAATTTCTGAAAATCAGGAAAGCGATCCATGCACTTAGGCAGTGACTTAACTTTTTCGTCAAAAAAGACCCCAAAAGTATCTTGGAATGTCTTGAAATTGTACACAGTCATAGTCAAGCATGCCCTTAACAAGAATCCGTTGAATATATTTGCATATCTCTTGAAGAATATTTTTAATGAATTTTTGAAAATCCGGAAAGCGATCCATGCACTTGGACATTCCAAGTATGTTGGAATGTCTTGAAATTGTACTCGGTCATAGTCAACGACGCCCTGAACAAGAATCCATTGAAAATATTTGCATATCTCTTAAGGAATATTTTAAATGAATTTTTGAAAATGATGAAAGTCTGTGCACTTAGGCAGTGACTTAACTTTTTATTCAAAAAAGACCCCAAAGGTATCTTGGAATGTCTTGAAATTGTACACAGTCATAGTCAAGCATGCCCTGAACAAGAATCCGTTGAATATATTTGCATATCTCTTGAAGAATATTTTTAATGAACTTTTGAAAATCAGGAAAGCGATCCATGCACTTGGACATTCCAAGTATGTTGGAATGTCTTGAAATTGTACTCAGTCATAGTCAACGACGCCCTGAACAAGAATCCGTTGAAAATATTTGCATATCGCTTAAGGAATATTTTTAATGAATTTTTGAAAATCAGGAAAGCGATCCATGCACTTAGGCAGTGACTTAACTTTTTTGTCAAAAAAGACCCCAAAAGTATCTTGGAATGTCTTGAAATTGTACACAGTCATAGTCAAGCATGCCCTGAACAAGAATCCGTTGAATATATTTGCATATCTCTTGAAGAATATTTTTAATGAATTTTTGAAAATCCGAAAAGCGATCCATGCACTTGGACATTCCAAGTATGTTGGAATGTCTTGAAATTGTACTCAGTCATAGTCAACGACGCCCTGAACAAGAATCAATTGAAAATATTTGCATATCTCTTAAGGAATATTTTTAATGAATTTTTGAAAATGAGGAAAGTCTGTGCACTTAGGCAGTGACTTAACTTTTTATTCAAAAAAGACCCCAAAAGTATCTTGGAATGTCTTGAAATTGTACACAGTCATAGTCAAGCATGCCCTGAACAAGAATCCGTTGAATATATTTGCATATCTCTTGAAGAATATTTTTAATGAACTTTTGAAAATCAGGAAAGCGATCCATGCACTTGGACATTCCAAGTATGTTGGAATGTCTTGAAATTGTACTCAGTCATAGTCAACGACGCCCTGAACAAGAATCCGTTGAAAATATTTGCATATCGTTTAAGGAATATTTTTAAAGAATTTCTGAAAATCAGGAAAGCGATCCATGCACTTAGGCAGTGACTTAACTTTTTCGTCAAAAAAGACCCCAAAAGTATCTTGGAATGTCTTGAAATTGTACACAGTCATAGTCAAGCATGCCCTGAACAAGAATCCGTTGAATATATTTGCATATCTCTTGAAGAATATTTTTAATGAATTTTTGAAAATCCGGAAAGCGATCCATGCACTTGGACATTCCAAGTATGTTGGAATGTCTTGAAATTGTACTCAGTCATAGTCAACAACGCCCTGAACAAGAATCCATTGAAAATATTTGCATATCTCTTGAAGAATATTTTTAATGAATTTTTGAAAATCCGAAAAGCGATCCATGCACTTGGACATTCCAAGTATGTTGGAATGTCTTGAAATTGTACTCAGTCATAGTCAACGACGCCCTGAACAAGAATCCATTGAAAATATTTGCATATCTCTTGAAGAATATTTTTAATGAATTTTTGAAAATCCGAAAAGCGATCCATGCACTTGGACATTCCAAGTATGTTGGAATGTCTTGAAATTGTACTCAGTCATAGTCAACGACGCCCTGAACAAGAATCAATTGAAAATATTTGCATATCTCTTAAGGAATATTTTTAATGAATTTTTGAAAATGAGGAAAGTCTGTGCACTTAGGCAGTGACTTAACTTTTTATTCAAAAAAGACCCCAAAAGTATCTTGGAATGTCTTGAAATTGTACACAGTCATAGTCAAGCATGCCCTGAACAAGAATCCGTTGAATATATTTGCATATCTCTTGAAGAATATTTTTAATGAACTTTTGAAAATCAGGAAAGCGATCCATGCACTTGGACATTCCAAGTATGTTGGAATGTCTTGAAATTGTACTCAGTCATAGTCAACGACGCCCTGAACAAGAATCCGTTGAAAATATTTGCATATCGTTTAAGGAATATTTTTAAAGAATTTCTGAAAATCAGGAAAGCGATCCATGCACTTAGGCAGTGACTTAACTTTTTCGTCAAAAAAGACCCCAAAAGTATCTTGGAATGTCTTGAAATTGTACACAGTCATAGTCAAGCATGCCCTGAACAAGAATCCGTTGAATATATTTGCATATCTCTTGAAGAATATTTTTAATGAATTTTTGAAAATCCGGAAAGCGATCCATGCACTTGGACATTCCAAGTATGTTGGAATGTCTTGAAATTGTACTCAGTCATAGTCAACAACGCCCTGAACAAGAATCCATTGAAAATATTTGCATATCTCTTAAGGAATATTTTTAATGAATTTTTGAAAATGAGGAAAGTCTGTGCACTTAGGCAGTGACTTAACTTTTTATTCAAAAAAGACCCCAAAAGTATCTTGGAATGTCTTGAAATTGTACACAGTCATAGTCAAGCATGCCCTGAACAAGAATCCGTTGAATATATTTGCATATCTCTTGAAGAATATTTTTAATGAACTTTTGAAAATCAGGAAAGCGATCCATGCACTTGGACATTCCAAGTATGTTGGAATGTTTTGAAATTGTACTCAGTCATAGTCAACGACGCCCTGAACAAGAATCCGTTGAAAATATTTGCATATCGCTTAAGGAATATTTTTAATGAATT
The DNA here is from genome assembly GCF_963457635.1 of Microchirus variegatus. Taxonomy (NCBI): domain Eukaryota; kingdom Metazoa; phylum Chordata; class Actinopteri; order Pleuronectiformes; family Soleidae; genus Microchirus; species Microchirus variegatus. Next base: position 29,060,447 of record NC_139809.1, read on the forward strand.
TTTGAAAATCAGGAAAGCGATTCATGCACTTAGGCAGTGACTTAAATTTTTATTCAAAAAAGACCCCAAAAGTATCTTGGAATGTCTTGAAATTGTACACAGTCATAGTCAAGCATGCCCTGAACAAGAATCCGTTGAATATATTTGCATATCTCTTGAAGAATATTTTTAATGAATTTTTGAAAATCCGGAAAGCGATCCATGCACTTGGACATTCCAAGTATGTTGGAATGTCTTGAAATTGTACTCGGTCATAGTCAACGACGCCCTGAACAAGAATCCATTGAAAATATTTGCATATCTCTTAAGGAATATTTTTAATGAATTTTTGAAAATGATGAAAGTCTGTGCACTTAGGCAGTGACTTAACTTTTTATTCAAAAAAGACCCCAAAGGTATCTTGGAATGTCTTGAAATTGTACACAGTCATAGTCAAGCATGCCCTGAACAAGAATCCGTTGAATATATTTGCATATCTCTTGAAGAATATTTTTAATGAACTTTTGAAAATCAGGAAAGCGATCCATGCACTTGGACATTCCAAGTATGTTGGAATGTCTTGAAATTATACTCAGTCATAGTCAACGACGCCCTGAACAAGAATCCGTTGAAAATATTTGCATATCGCTTAAGGAATATTTTTAATGAATTTTTGAAAATCAGGAAAGCAATCCATGCACTTAGGCAGTGACTTAACTTTTTTGTCAAAAAAGACCCCAAAAGTATCTTGGAATGTCTTGAAATTGTACACAGTCATAGTCAAGCATGCCCTGAACAAGAATCCGTTGAATATATTTGCATATCTCTTGAAGAATATTTTTAATGAATTTTTGAAAATCCGAAAAGCGATCCATGCACTTGGACATTCCAAGTATGTTGGAATGTCTTGAAATTGTACTCAGTCATAGTCAACGACGTCCTGAACAAGAATCAATTGAAAATATTTGCATATCTCTTAAGGAATATTTTTAATGAATTTTTGAAAATGAGGAAAGTCTGTGCACTTAGGCAGTGACTTAACTTTTTATTCAAAAAAGACCCCAAAAGTATCTTGGAATGTCTTGAAATTGTACACAGTCATAGTCAAGCATGCCCTGAACAAGAATCCGTTGAATATATTTGCATATCTCTTGAAGAATATTTTTAATGAACTTTTGAAAATCAGGAAAGCGATCCATGCACTTGGACATTCCAAGTATGTTGGAATGTTTTGAAATTGTACTCAGTCATAGTCAACGACGCCCTGAACAAGAATCCGTTGAAAATATTTGCATATCGCTTAAGGAATATTTTTAATGAATTTTTGAAAATCAGGAAAGCGATTCATGCACTTAGGCAGTGACTTAAATTTTTATTCAAAAAAGACCCCAAAAGTATCTTGGAATGTCTTGAAATTGTACACAGTCATAGTCAAGCATGCCCTGAACAAGAATCCGTTGAATATATTTGCATATCTCTTGAAGAATATTTTTAATGAATTTTTGAAAATCCGGAAAGCGATCCATGCACTTGGACATTCCAAGTATGTTGGAATGTCTTGAAATTGTACTCGGTCATAGTCAACAAAGCCCTGAACAAGAATCCATTGAAAATATTTGCATATCTCTTAAGGAATATTTTTAATGAATTTTTGAAAATGATGAAAGTCTGTGCACTTAGGCAGTGACTTAACTTTTTATTCAAAAAAGACCCCAAAGGTATCTTGGAATGTCTTGAAATTGTACACAGTCATAGTCAAGCATGCCCTGAACAAGAATCCGTTGAATATATTTGCATATCTCTTGAAGAATATTTTTAATGAACTTTTGAAAATCAGGAAAGCGATCCATGCACTTGGACATTCCAAGTATGTTGGAATGTCTTGAAATTATACTCAGTCATAGTCAACGACGCCCTGAACAAGAATCCGTTGAAAATATTTGCATATCGCTTAAGGAATATTTTTAATGAATTTTTGAAAATCAGGAAAGCAATCCATGCACTTAGGCAGTGACTTAACTTTTTTGTCAAAAAAGACCCCAAAAGTATCTTGGAATGTCTTGAAATTGTACACAGTCATAGTCAAGCATGCCCTGAACAAGAATCCGTTGAATATATTTGCATATCTCTTGAAGAATATTTTTAATGAATTTTTGAAAATCCGAAAAGCGATCCATGCACTTGGACATTCCAAGTATGTTGGAATGTCTTGAAATTGTACTCAGTCATAGTCAACGACGTCCTGAACAAGAATCAATTGAAAATATTTGCATATCTCTTAAGGAATATTTTTAATGAATTTTTGAAAATGAGGAAAGTCTGTGCACTTAGGCAGTGACTTAACTTTTTATTCAAAAAAGACCCCAAAAGTATCTTGGAATGTCTTGAAATTGTACACAGTCATAGTCAAGCATGCCCTGAACAAGAATCTGTTGAATATATTTGCATATCTCTTGAAGAATATTTTTAATGAACTTTTGAAAATCAGGAAAGCGATCCATGCACTTGGACATTCCAAGTATGTTGGAATGTCTTGAAATTGTACTCAGTCATAGTCAACGACGCCCTGAACAAGAATCCGTTGAAAATATTTGCATATCGTTTAAGGAATATTTTTAAAGAATTTCTGAAAATCAGGAAAGCGATCCATGCACTTAGGCAGTGACTTAACTTTTTCGTCAAAAAAGACCCCAAAAGTATCTTGGAATGTCTTGAAATTGTACACAGTCATAGTCAAGCATGCCCTGAACAAGAATCCGTTGAATATATTTGCATATCTCTTGAAGAATATTTTTAATGAATTTTTGAAAATCCGGAAAGCGATCCATGCACTTGGACATTCCAAGTATGTTGGAATGTCTTGAAATTGTACTCGGTCATAGTCAACAAAGCCCTGAACAAGAATCCATTGAAAATATTTGCATATCTCTTAAGGAATATTTTTAATGAATTTTTGAAAATGATGAAAGTCTGTGCACTTAGGCAGTGACTTAACTTTTTATTCAAAAAAGACCCCAAAGGTATCTTGGAATGTCTTGAAATTGTACACAGTCATAGTCAAGCATGCCCTGAACAAGAATCCGTTGAATATATTTGCATATCTCTTGAAGAATATTTTTAATGAACTTTTGAAAATCAGGAAAGCGATCCATGCACTTGGACATTCCAAGTATGTTGGAATGTCTTGAAATTGTACTCAATTATAGTCAACGACGCCCTGAACAAGAATCCGTTGAAAATATTTGCATATCACTTAAGGTATATTTTTAATGAATTTTTGAAAATCAGGAAAGCGATCCATGCACTTAGGCAGTGACTTAACTTTTTTGTAAAAAAAGACCCCAAAAGTATCTTGGAATGTCTTGAAATTGTACACAGTTATAGTCAACGACGCCCTGAACAAGAATCCGTTGAAAATATTTGCATATCGCTTAAGGAATATTTTTAATGAATTTTTGAAAATCAGGAAAGCGATCCATGCACTTTGGCAGTGACTTAACTTTTTTGTCAAAAAAGACCCCAAAAGTATCTTGGAATGTCTTGAAATTGCACACAGTCATAGTCAAGCATGCCCTGAACAAGAATCCGTTGAATATATTTGCATATCTCTTGAAGAATATTTTTAATGAATTTTTGAAAATCCGAAAAGCGATCCATGCACTTGGACATTCCAAGTATGTTGGAATGTCTTGAAATTGTACTCAGTCATAGTCAACGACGCCCTGAACAAGAATCAATTGAAAATATTTGCATATCTCTTAAGGAATATTTTTAATGAATTTTTGAAAATGAGGAAAGTCTGTGCACTTAGGCAGTAACTTAACTTTTTATTCAAAAAAAAGACCCCAAAAGTATCTTGGAATGTCTTGAAATTTTACACAGTCATAGTCAAGCATGCCCTGAACAAGAATCCGTTGAATATATTTGCATATCTCTTGAAGAATATTTTTAATGAACTTTTGAAAATCCGGAAAGCGATCCATGCACTTGGACATTCCAAGTATGTTGGAATGTCTTGAAATTGTACTCAGTCATAGTCAAAGACGCCCTGAACAAGAATCCGTTGAAAATATTTGCATATCGTTTAAGGAATATTTTTAAAGAATTTCTGAAAATCAGGAAAGCGATCCATGCACTTAGGCAGTGACTTAACTTTTTCGTCAAAAAAGACCCCAAAAGTATCTTGGAATGTCTTGAAATTGTACACAGTCATAGTCAAGCATGCCCTGAACAAGAATCCGTTGAATATATTTGCATATCTCTTGAAGAATATTTTTAATGAATTTTTGAAAATCCGGAAAGCGATCCATGCACTTGGACATTCCAAGTATGTTGGAATGTCTTGAAATTGTACTCGGTCATAGTCAACGACGCCCTGAACAAGAATCCATTGAAAATATTTGCATATCTCTTAAGGAATATTTTTAATGAATTTTTGAAAATGATGAAAGTCTGTGCACTTAGGCAGTGACTTAACTTTTTATTCAAAAAAGACCCCAAAGGTATCTTGGAATGTCTTGAAATTGTACACAGTCATAGTCAAGCATGCCCTGAACAAGAATCCGTTGAATATATTTGCATATCTCTTGAAGAATATTTTTAATGAACTTTTGAAAATCAGGAAAGCGATCCATGCACTTGGACATTCCAAGTATGTTGGAATGTCTTGAAATTGTACTCAGTCATAGTCAACGACGCCCTGAACAAGAATCCATTGAAAATATTTGCATATCGCTTAAGGAATATTTTTAATGAATTTTTGAAAATCAGAAAAGCGATCCATGCACTTAGGCAGTGACTTAACTTTTTTGTCAAAAAAGACCCCAAAAGTATCTTGGAATGTCTTGAAATTGTACACAGTCATAGTCAAGCATGCCCTGAACAAGAATCCGTTGAATATATTTGCATATCTCTTGAAGAATATTTTTAATGAATTTTTGAAAATCCGAAAAGCGATCCATGCACTTGGACATTCCAAGTATGTTGGAATGTCTTGAAATTGTACTCAGTCATAGTCAACGACGCCCTGAACAAGAATCAATTGAAAATATTTGCATATCTCTTAAGGAATATTTTAAATGAATTTTTGAAAATGAGGAAAGTCTGTGCACTTAGGCAGTGACTTAACTTTTTATTCAAAAAAGACCCCAAAAGTATCTTGGAATGTCTTGAAATTGTACACAGTCATAGTCAAGCATGCCCTGAACAAGAATCCGTTGAATATATTTGCATATCTCTTGAAGAATATTTTTAATGAACTTTTGAAAATCAGGAAAGCGATCCATGCACTTGGACATTCCAAGTATGTTGGAATGTCTTGAAATTGTACTCAGTCATAGTCAACGACGCCCTGAACAAGAATCCGTTGAAAATATTTGCATGTCGTTTAAGGAATATTTTTAAAGAATTTCTGAAAATCAGGAAAGCGATCCATGCACTTAGGCAGTGACTTAACTTTTTCGTCAAAAAAGACCCCAAAAGTATCTTGGAATGTCTTGAAATTGTACACAGTCATAGTCAAGCATGCCCTGAACAAGAATCCGTTGAATATATTTGCATATCTCTTGAAGAATATTTTTAATGAATTTTTGAAAATCCGGAAAGCGATCCATGCACATGGACATTCCAAGTATGTTGGAATGTCTTGAAATTGTACTCGGTCATAGTCAACGACGCCCTGAACAAGAATCCATTGAAAATATTTGCATATCTCTTAAGGAATATTTTTAATGAATTTTTGAAAATGATGAAAGTCTGTGCACTTAGGCAGTGACTTAACTTTTTATTCAAAAAAGACCCCAAAGGTATCTTGGAATGTCTTGAAATTGTACACAGTCATAGTCAAGCATGCCCTGAACAAGAATCCGTTGAATATATTTGCATATCTCTTGAAGAATATTTTTAATGAACTTTTGAAAATCAGGAAAGCGATCCATGCACTTGGACATTCCAAGTATGTTGGAATGTCTTGAAATTGTACTCAGTCATAGTCAACGACGCCCTGAACAAGAATCCGTTGAAAATATTTGCATATCGCTTAAGGAATATTTTTAATGAATTTTTGAAAATCAGGAAAGCGATCCATGCACTTAAGCAGTGACTTAACGTTTTTGTCAAAAAAGACCCCAAAAGTATCTTGGAATGTCTTGAAATTGTACACAGTCATAGTCAAGCATGCCCTGAACAAGAATCCGTTGAATATATTTGCATATCTCTTGAAGAATATTGTTAATGAATTTTTGAAAATCCGAAAAGCGATCCATGCACTTGGACATTCCAAGTATGTTGGAATGTCTTGAAATTGTACTCAGTCATAGTCAACGACGCCCTGAACAAGAATCAATTGAAAATATTTGCATATCTCTGAAGGAATATTTTTAATGAATTTTTGAAAATGAGGAAAGTCTGTGCACTTAGGCAGTGACTTAACTTTTTATTCAAAGAAGACCCCAAAAGTATCTTGGAATGTCTTGAAATTGTACACAGTCATAGTCAAGCATGCCCTGAACAAGAATCCGTTGAATATATTTGCATATCTCTTGAAGAATATTTTTAATGAACTTTTGAAAATCAGGAAAGCGATCCATGCACTTGGACATTCCAAGTATGTTGGAATGTCTTGAAATTGTACTCAGTCATAGTCAACGACGCCCTGAACAAGAATCCGTTGAAAATATTTGCATGTCGTTTAAGGAATATTTTTAAAGAATTTCTGAAAATCAGGAAAGCGATCCATGCACTTAGGCAGTGACTTAACTTTTTCGTCAAAAAAGACCCCAAAAGTATCTTGGAATGTCTTGAAATTGTACACAGTCATAGTCAAGCATGCCCTGAACAAGAATCCGTTGAATATATTTGCATATCTCTTGAAGAATATTTTTAATGAATTTTTGAAAATCCGGAAAGCGATCCATGCACATGGACATTCCAAGTATGTTGGAATGTCTTGAAATTGTACTCGGTCATAGTCAACGACGCCCTGAACAAGAATCCATTGAAAATATTTGCATATCTCTTAAGGAATATTTTTAATGAATTTTTGAAAATGATGAAAGTCTGTGCACTTAGGCAGTGACTTAACTTTTTATTCAAAAAAGACCCCAAAGGTATCTTGGAATGTCTTGAAATTGTACACAGTCATAGTCAAGCATGCCCTGAACAAGAATCCGTTGAATATATTTGCATATCTCTTGAAGAATATTTTTAATGAACTTTTGAAAATCAGGAAAGCGATCCATGCACTTGGACATTCCAAGTATGTTGGAATGTCTTGAAATTGTACTCAGTCATAGTCAACGACGCCCTGAACAAGAATCCGTTGAAAATATTTGCATATCGCTTAAGGAATATTTTTAATGAATTTTTGAAAATCAGGAAAGCGATCCATGCACTTAAGCAGTGACTTAACGTTTTTGTCAAAAAAGACCCCAAAAGTATCTTGGAATGTCTTGAAATTGTACACAGTCATAGTCAAGCATGCCCTGAACAAGAATCCGTTGAATATATTTGCATATCTCTTGAAGAATATTTTTAATGAATTTTTGAAAATCCGAAAAGCGATCCATGCACTTGGACATTCCAAGTATGTTGGAATGTCTTGAAATTGTACTCGGTCATAGTCAACGACGCCCTGAACAAGAATCCATTGAAAATATTTGCATATCTCTTAAGGAATATTTTTAATGAATTTTTGAAAATGATGAAAGTCTGTGCACTTAGGCAGTGACTTAACTTTTTTGTCAAAAAAGACCCCAAAGGTATCTTGGAATGTCTTGAAATTGTACACAGTCATAGTCAAGCATGCCCTGAACAAGAATCCGTTGAATATATTTGCATATCTCTTGAAGAATATTTTAAATGAACTTTTGAAAATCAGGAAAGCGATCCATGCACTTGGACATTCCAAGTATGTTGGAATGTCTTGAAATTGTACTCAGTCATAGTCAACGACGCCCTGAACAAGAATCCGTTGAAAATATTTGCATATCGCTTAAGGAATATTTTTAATGAATTTTTGAAAATCAGGAAAGCAATCCATGCACTGAGGCAGTGACTTAACTTTTTTGTCAAAAAAGACCCCAAAAGTATCTTGGAATGTCTTGAAATTGTACACAGTCATAGTCAAGCATGCCCTGAACAAGAATCCGTTGAATATATTTGCATATCTCTTGAAGAATATTTTTAATGAATTTTTGAAAATCCGAAAAGCGATCCATGCACTTGGACATTCCAAGTATGTTGGAATGTCTTGAAATTGTACTCAGTCATAGTCAACGACGTCCTGAACAAGAATCAATTGAAAATATTCGATATCTCTTAAGGAATATTTTTAATGAATTTTTGAAAATGAGGAAAGTCTGTGCACTTAGGCAGTGACTTAACTTTTTATTCAAAAAAGACCCCAAAAGTATCTTGGAATGTCTTGAAATTGTACACAGTCATAGTCAAGCATGCCCTGAACAAGAATCCGTTGAATATATTTGCATATCTCTTGAAGAATATTTTTAATGAACTTTTGAAAATCAGGAAAGCGATCCATGCACTTGGACATTCCAAGTATGTTGGAATGTCTTGAAATTGTACTCAGTCATAGTCAACGACGCCCTGAACAAGAATCCGTTGAAAATATTTGCATATCGTTTAATGAATATTTTTAAAGAATTTCTGAAAATCAGGAAAGCGATCCATGCACTTAGGCAGTGACTTAACTTTTTCGTCAAAAAAGACCCCAAAAGTATCTTGGAATGTCTTGAAATTGTACACAGTCATAGTCAAGCATGCCCTGAACAAGAATCCGTTGAATATATTTGCATATCTCTTGAAGAATATTTTTAATGAATTTTTGAAAATCCGAAAAGCGTTCCATGCACTTGGACATTCCAAGTATGTTGGAATGTCTTGAAATTGTACTCAGTCATAGTCAACGACGCCCTGAACAAGAATCCGTTGAAAATATTTGCATATCGTTTAAGGAATATTTTTAAAGAATTTCTGAAAATCAGGAAAGCGATCCATGCACTTAGGCAGTGACTTAACTTTTTCGTCAAAAAAGACCCCAAAAGTATCTTGGAATGTCTTGAAATTGTACACAGTCATAGTCAAGCATGCCCTGAACAAGAATCCGTTGTATATATTTGCATATCTCTTGAAGAATATTTTTAATGAATTTTTGAAAATCCGGAAAGCGATCCATGCACTTGGACATTCCAAGTATGTTGGAATGTCTTGAAATTGTACTCGGTCATAGTCAACAAAGCCCTGAACAAGAATCCATTGAAAATATTTGCATATCTCTTAAGGAATATTTTTAATGAATTTTTGAAAATGATGAAAGTCTGTGCACTTAGGCAGTGACTTAACTTTTTATTCAAAAAAGACCCCAAAGGTATCTTGGAATGTCTTGAAATTGTACACAGTCATAGTCAAGCATGCCCTGAACAAGAATCCGTTGAATATATTTGCATATCTCTTGAAGAATATTTTTAATGAACTTTTGAAAATCAGGAAAGCGATCCATGCACTTGGACATTCCAAGTATGTTGGAATGTCTTGAAATTGTACTCAGTTATAGTCAACGACGCCCTGAACAAGAATCCGTTGAAAATATTTGCATATCGCTTAAGGAATATTTTTAATGAATTTTTGAAAATCAGGAAAGCGATCCATGCACTTAGGCAGTAACTTAACTTTTTTGTCAAAAAAGACCCCAAAAGTATCTTGGAATGTCTTGAAATTGTACACAGTCATAGTCAAGCATGCCCTGAACAAGAATCCGTTGAATATATTTGCATATCTCTTGAAGAATATTTTTAATGAATTTTTGAAAATCCGAAAAGCGTTCCATGCACTTGGACATTCCAAGTATGTTGGAATGTCTTGAAATTGTACTCAGTCATAGTCAACGACGCCCTGAACAAGAATCCTTTGAAAATATTTGCATATCGTTTAAGGAATATTTTTAAAGAATTTCTGAAAATCAGGAAAGCGATCCATGCACTTAGGCAGTGACTTAACTTTTTCGTCAAAAAAGACCCCAAAAGTATCTTGGAATGTCTTGAAATTGTACACAGTCATAGTCAAGCATGCCCTGAACAAGAATCCGTTGTATATATTTGCATATCTCTTGAAGAATATTTTTAATGAATTTTTGAAAATCCGGAAAGCGATCCATGCACTTGGACATTCCAAGTATGTTGGAATGTCTTGAAATTGTACTCGGTCATAGTCAACAAAGCCCTGAACAAGAATCCATTGAAAATATTTGCATATCTCTTAAGGAATATTTTTAATGAATTTTTGAAAATGATGAAAGTCTGTGCACTTAGGCAGTGACTTAACTTTTTATTCAAAAAAGACCCCAAAGGTATCTTGGAATGTCTTGAAATTGTACACAGTCATAGTCAAGCATGCCCTGAACAAGAATCCGTTGAATATATTTGCATATCTCTTGAAGAATATTTTTAATGAACTTTTGAAAATCAGGAAAGCGATCCATGCACTTGGACATTCCAAGTATGTTGGAATGTCTTGAAATTGTACTCAGTTATAGTCAACGACGCCCTGAACAAGAATCCGTTGAAAATATTTGCATATCGCTTAAGGAATATTTTTAATGAATTTTTGAAAATCAGGAAAGCGATCCATGCACTTAGGCAGTAACTTAACTTTTTTGTCAAAAAAGACCCCAAAAGTATCTTGGAATGTCTTGAAATTGTACACAGTCATAGTCAAGCATGCCCTGAACAAGAATCCGTTGAATATATTTGCATATCTCTTGAAGAATATTTTTAATGAATTTTTGAAAATCCGGAAAGCGATCCATGCACTTGGACATTCCAAGTATGTTGGAATGTCTTGAAATTGTACTCAGTCATAGTCAACGACGCCCTGAACAAGAATCCGTTGAAAATATTTGCATATCGTTTAAGGAATATTTTTAAAGAATTTCTGAAAATCAGGAAAGCGATCCATGCACTTAGGCAGTGACTTAACTTTTTATTCAAAAAAGACCCCAAAAGTATCTTGGAATGTCTTGAAATTGTACACAGTCATAGTCAAGCATGCCCTGAACAAGAATCCGTTGAATATATTTGCATATCTCTTGAAGAATATTTTTAATGAATTTTTGAAAATCCGGAAAGCGATCCATGCACTTGGACATTCCAAGTATGTTGGAATGTCTTGAAATTGTACTCGGTCATAGTCAACGACGCCCTGAACAAGAATCCATTGAAAATATTTGCATATCTCTTAAGGAATATTTTTAATGATTTTTTGAAAATGATGAAAGTCTGTGCACTTAGGCAGTGACTTAACTTTTTATTCAAAAAAGACCCCAAAAGTATCTTGGAATGTCTTGAAATTGTACACAGTCATAGTCAAGCATGCCCTGAACAAGAATCCGTTGAATATATTTGCATATCTCTTGAAGAATATTTTTAATGAACTTTTGAAAATCAGGAAAGCGATCCATGCACTTGGACATTCCAAGTATGTTGGAATGTCTTGAAATTGTACTCAGTCATAGTCAACGACGCCCTGAACAAGAATCCGTTGAAAATATTTGCATATCGTTTAAGGAATATTTTTAAAGAATTTCTGAAAATCAGGAAAGCGATCCATGCACTTAGGCAGTGACTTAACTTTTTCGTCAAAAAAGACCCCAAAAGTATCTTGGAATGTCTTGAAATTGTACACAGTCATAGTCAAGCATGCCCTGAACAAGAATCCGTTGAATATATTTGCATATCTCCTGAAGAATATTTTTAATGAATTTTTGAAAATCCTAAAAGCGATCCATGCACTTGGACATTCCAAGTATGATGGAATGTCTTGAAATTGTACTCAGTCATAGTCAACGACGCCCTGAACAAGAATCAATTGAAAATATTTGCATATCTCTTAAGGAATATTTTTAATGAATTTTTGAAAATGAGGAAAGTCTGTGCACTTCGGCAGTGACTTAACTTTTTATTCAAAAAAGACCCCAAAAGTATCTTGGAATGTCTTGAAATTGTACACAGTCATAGTCAAGCATGCCCTGAACAAGAATTCGTTGAATATATTTGCATATCTCTTGAAGAATATTTTTAATGAACTTTTGAAAATCAGGAAAGCGATCCATGCACTTGGACATTCCAAGTATGTTGGAATGTCTTGAAATTGTACTCAGTCATAGTCAACGACGCCCTGAACAAGAATCCGTTGAAAATATTTGCATATCGCTTAAGGAATATTTTTAATGAATTTTTGAAAATCAGGAAAGCGATCCATGCACTTAGGCAGTGACTTAACTTTTTTGTCAAAAAAGACCCCAAAAGTATCTTGGAATGTCTTGAAATTGTACACAGTCATAGTCAAGCATGCCCTGAACAAGAATCCGTTGAATATATTTGCATATCTCTTGAAGAATATTTTTAATGAATTTTTGAAAATCCGGAAATCGATCCATGCACTTGGACATTCCAAGTATGTTGGAATGTCTTGAAATTGTACTCAGTCATAGTCAACGACGCCCTGAACAAGAATCCGTTGAAAATATTTGCATATCGCTTAAGGAATATTTTTAATGAATTTTTGAAAATCAGGAAAGCGATCCATGCACTTGGACATTCCAAGTATGTTGGAATGTCTTGAAATTGTACTCAGTCATAGTCAACGACGCCCTGAACAAGAATCCGTTGAAAATATTTGCATATCGCTAAAGGAATATTTTTAATGAATTTTTGAAAATCAGGAAAGCGATCCACGCACTTAGGCAGTGACTTAACTTTTTATTCAAAAAAGACCCCAAAAGTATCTTGGAATGTCTTGAAATTGTACACAGTCATAGTCAAGCATGCCCTGAACAAGAATCCGTTGAATATATTTGCATATCTCTTGAAGAATATTTTTAATGAATTTTTGAAAATCCGAAAAGCGATCCATGCACTTGGACATTCCAAGTATGTTGGAATGTCTTGAAATTGTACTCAGTCATAGTCAACGACGCCCTGAACAAGAATCAATTGAAAATATTTGCATATCTCTTAAGGAATATTTTTAATGAATTTTTGAAAATTAGGAAAGCGATCCATGCACTTAGGCAGTGACTTAACTTTTGATGTTTTTGGTTTGTTTTTAAAGCATTAAAGCTGCAGGAGTTCATCCATGTCACCAGTCGCTGGAAACAAACGTTTGGACACCATGGATCACACAGCAGGAAATAAGGTGAGACGGAGGAAACGATCCATTTGCCCTGATGCACTTAGTGACTTGACTTTTTTTTCAAAAAAGACCCCAAAAGTATCTTGGAATGTCTTGAAATTGTACACAGTCATAGTCAAGCATGCCCTGAACAAGAATCCGTTGAATATATTTGCATATCTCTTGAGGAATATTTTTAATGAATTTTTGAAAATCAGGAAAGCGATCCATGCACTTAGGCAGTGACTTAACTTTTGATGTTTTTGGGTTGTTTTTAAAGAATTAAAGCTGCAGGAGTTCATCCATGTCGTCCAGTCGCTGGAAACAAACGTTTGGACACCGTGGATCACACAGCAGGATATCAGGTGAGACGAAGGAAACGATCCATTTGCCCTGATGCACTTAGTGACTTGACTTTTTTTTCAAAAAAAAACCCAAAAGTAAATTGGAATGTCTTGAAATTGTACACAGTCATAGTCAAGCATGCCCTGAACAAGAATCCGTTGAATATATTTGCATATCTCTTGAAGAATATTTTTAATGAATTTTTGAAAATCCGGAAAGCGATCCATGCACTTGGACATTCCAAGTATGTTGGAATGTCTTGAAATTGTACTCAGTCATAGTCAACGACGCCCTGAACAAGAATCCGTTGAAAATATTTGCATATCGCTTAAGGAATATTTTTAATGAATTTTTGAAAATCAGGAAAGCGATCCATGCACTTAGGCAGTGACTTAACTTTTTCGTCAAAAAAGACCCCAAAAGTATCTTGGAATGTCTTGAAATTGTACACAGTCATAGTCAAGCATGCCCTGAACAAGAAACCGTTGAATATATTTGCATATCTCTTGAAGAATATTTTTAATTAATTTTTGAAAATCCGAAAAGCGATCCATGCACTTGGACATTCCAAGTATGTTGGAATGTGTTGAAATTGTACTCAGTCATAGTCAACGAAGCCCTGAACAAGAATCCATTGAAAATATTTGCATATCTCTTAAGGAATATTTTTAATGAATTTTTGGAAATGAGGAAAGTCTGTGCACTTAGGCAGTGACTTAACTTTTTATTCAAAAAAGACCCCAAAAGTATCTTGGAATGTCTTGAAATTGTACACAGTCATAGTCAAGCATGCCCTGAACAAGAATCCGTTGAATATATTTGCATATCTCTTGAAGAATATTTTTAATGAATTTTTGAAAATCCGGAAAGCGATCCATGCACTTGGACATTCCAAGTATGTTGGAATGTCTTGAAATTGTACTCAGTCATAGTCAACGACGCCCTGAACGAGAATCCGTTGAAAATATTTGCATATCGCTTAAGGAATATTTTTAATGAATTTTTGAAAATCAGGAAAGCGATCCATGCACTTAGGCAGTGACTTAACTTTTTCGTCAAAAAAGACCCCAAAAGTATCTTGGAATGTCTTGAAATTGTACACAGTCATAGTCAAGCATGCCCTGAACAAGAATCCGTTGAATATATTTGCATATCTCTTGAAGAATATTTTTAATGAATTTTTGAAAATCCGGAAAGCGATCCATGCACTTGGACATTCCAAGTATGTTGGAATGTCTTGAAATTGTACTCAGTCATAGTCAACGACGCCCTGAACAAGAATCCGTTGAAAATATTTGCATTTCGCTTAAGGAATATTTTTAATGAATTTTTGAAAATCAGGAAAGCAATCCATGCACTTAGGCAGTGACTTAACTTTTTTGTCAAAAAAGACCCCAAAAGTATCTTGGAATGTCTTGAAATTGTACACAGTCATAGTCAAGCATGCCCTGAACAAGAAACCGTTGAATATATTTGCATATCTCTTGAAGAATATTTTTAATTAATTTTTGAAAATCCGAAAAGCGATCCATGCACTTGGACATTCCAAGTATGTTGGAATGTTTTGAAATTGTACTCAGTCATAGTCAACGACGCCCTGAACAAGAATCAATTGAAAATATTCGCATATCTCTTAAGGAATATTTTTAATGAATTTTTGAAAATCAGGAAAGCAATCCATGCACTTAGGCAGTGACTTAACTTTTTTGTCAAAAAAGACCCCAAAAGTATCTTGGAATGTCTTGAAATTGTACACAGTCATAGTCAAGCATGCCCTGAACAAGAATCCGTTGAATATATTTGCATATCTCTTGAAGAATATTTTTAATGAACTTTTGAAAATCAGGAAAGCGATCCATGTACTTGGACATTCAAAGTATGTTGGAATGTCTTGAAATTGTACTCGGTCATAGTCAACGATGCCCTGAACAAGAATCCATTGAAAATATTTGCATATCTCTTAAGGAATATTTTTAATGAATTTTTGAAAATGATGAAAGTCTGTGCACTTAGGCAGTGACTTAACTTTTTATTCAAAAAAGACCCCAAAGGTATCTTGGAATGTCTTGAAATTGTACACAGTCATAGTCAAGCATGCCCTGAACAAGAATCCGTTGAATATATTTGCATATCTCTTGAAGAATATTTTTAATGAACTTTTGAAAATCAGGAAAGCGATCCATGCACTTGGACATTCCAAGTATGTTGGAATGTCTTGAAATTGTACTCAGTCATAGTTAACGACGCCCTGAACAAGAATCCGTTGAAAATATTTGCATATCGTTTAAGGAATATTTTTAAAGAATTTCTGAAAATCAGGAAAGCGATCCATGCACTTAGGCAGTGACTTAACTTTTTCGTCAAAAAAGACCCCAAAAGTATCATGGAATGTCTTGAAATTGTACACAGTCATAGTCAAGAATGCCCTGAACAAGAATCCGTTGAATATATTTGCATATCTCTTGAAGAATATTTTAAATGAATTTTTGAAAATCCGGAAAGCGATCCATGCACTTGGACATTCCAAGTATGTTGGAATGTCTTGAAATTGTACTCGGTCATAGTCAACGACGCCCTGAACAAGAATCCATTGAAAATATTTGCATATCTCTTAAGGAATATTTTTAATGAATTTTTGAAAATGATGAAAGTCTGTGCACTTAGGCAGTGACTTAACTTTTTATTCAAAAAAGACCCCAAAGGTATCTTGGAATGTCTTGAAATTGTACACAGTCATAGTCAAGCATGCCCTGAACAAGAATCCGTTGAATATATTTGCATATCTCTTGAAGAATATTTTTAATGAACTTTTGAAAATCAGGAAAGCGATCCATGCACTTGGACATTCCAAGTATGTTGGAATGTCTTGAAATTGTACTCAGTCATAGTCAACGACGCCCTGAACAAGAATCCGTTGAAAATATTTGCATATCGCTTAAGGAATATTTCTAATGAATTTTTGAAAATCAGGAAAGCGATCCATGCACTTAGGCAGTGACTTAACTTTTTTGTCAAAAAAGACCCCAAAAGTATCTTGGAATGTCTTGAAATTGTACACAGTCATAGTCAAGCATGCCCTGAACAAGAATCCGTTGAATATATTTGCATATCTCTTGAAGAATATTTTTAATGAACTTTTGAAAATCAGGAAAGCGATCCATGCACTTGGACATTCCAAGTATGTTGGAATGTCTTGAAATTGTACTCAGTCATAGTCAACGACGCCCTGAACAAGAATCCGTTGAAAATATTTGCATATCGTTTAAGGAATATTTTTAAAGAATTTCTGAAAATCAGGAAAGCGATCCATGCACTTAGGCAGTGACTTAACTTTTTCGTCAAAAAAGACCCCAAAAGTATCTTGGAATGTCTTGAAATTGTACACAGTCATAGTCAAGAATGCCCTGAACAAGAATCCGTTGAATATATTTGCATATCTCTTGAAGAATATTTTTAATGAATTTTTGAAAATCCGGAAAGCGATCCATGCACTTGGACATTCCAAGTATGTTGGAATGTCTTGAAATTGTACTCGGTCATAGTCAACGACGCCCTGAACAAGAATCCATTGAAAATATTTGCATATCTCTTAAGGAATATTTTTAATGAATTTTTGAAAATGATGAAAGTCTGTGCACTTAGGCAGTGACTTAACTTTTTATTCAAAAAAGACCCCAAAGGTTTCTTGGAATGTCTTGAAATTGTACACAGTCATAGTCAAGCATGCCCTGAACAAGAATCCGTTGAATATATTTGCATATCTCTTGAAGAATATTTTTAATGAACTTTTGAAAATCAGGAAAGCGATCCATGCACTTGGACATTCCAAGTATGTTGGAATGTCTTGAAATTGTACTCAGTCATAGTCAACGACGCCCTGAACAAGAATCCGTTGAAAATATTTGCATATCGCTTAAGGAATATTTTTAATGAATTTTTGAAAATCAGGAAAGCGATCCATGCACTTAGGCAGTGACTTAACTTTTTTGTCAAAAAAGACCCCAAAAGTATCTTGGAATGTCTTGAAATTGTACACAGTCATAGTCAAGCATGCCCTGAACAAGAATCCGTTGAATATATTTGCATATCTCTTGAAGAATATTTTTAATGAATTTTTGAAAATCCGAAAAGCGATCCATGCACTTGGACATTCCAAGTATGTTGGAATGTCTTGAAATTGTACTCAGTCACAGTCAACGACGCCCTGAACAAGAATCAATTGAAAATATTTGCATATCTCTTAAGGAATATTTTTAATGAATTTTTGAAAATGAGGAAAGTCTGTGCACTTAGGCAGTGACTTAACTTTTTATTCAAAAAAGACCCCAAAAGTATCTTGGAATGTCTTGAAATTGTACACAGTCATAGTCAAGCATGCCCTGAACAAGAATCCGTTGAATATATTTGCATATCTCTTGAAGAATATTTTTAATGAACTTTTGAAAATCAGGAAAGCGATCCATGCACTTGGACATTCCAAGTATGTTGGAATGTCTTGAAATTGTACTCAGTCATAGTCAACGACGCCCTGAACAAGAGTCCGTTGAAAATATTTGCATATCGTTTAAGGAATATTTTTAAAGAATTTCTGAAAATCAGGAAAGCGATCCATGCACTTAGGCAGTGACTTAACTTTTTCGTCAAAAAAGACCCCAAAAGTATCTTGGAATGTCTTGAAATTGTACACAGTCATAGTCAAGCATGCCCTGAACAAGAATCCGTTGAATATATTTGCATATCTCTTGAAGAATATTTTTAATGAATTTTTGAAAATCCGGAAAGCGATCCATGCACTTGGACATTCCAAGTATGTTGGAATGTCTTGAAATTGTACTCGGTCATAGTCAACGACGCCCTGAACAAGAATCCATTGAAAATATTTGCATATCTCTTAAGGAATATTTTTAATGAATTTTTGAAAATGATGAAAGTCTGTGCACTTAGGCAGTGACTTAACTTTTTATCCAAAAAAGACCCCAAAGGTATCTTGGAATGTCTTGAAATTGTACACAGTCATAGTCAAGCATGCCCTGAACAAGAATCCGTTGAATATATTTGCATATCTCTTGAAGAATATTTTTAATGAACTTTTGAAAATCAGGAAAGCGATCCATGCACTTGGACATTCCAAGTATGTTGGAATGTCTTGAAATTGTACTCAGTCATAGTCAACGACGCCCTGAACAAGAATCCGTTGAAAATATTTGCATATCGCTTAAGGAATATTTTTAATGAATTTTTGAAAATCAGGAAAGCGATCCATGCACTTAGGCAGTGACTTAACTTTTTTGTCAAAAAAGACCCCAAAAGTATCTTGGAATGTCTTGAAATTGTACACAGTCATAGTCAAGCATGCCCTGAACAAGAATCCGTTGAATATATTTGCATATCTCTTGAAGAATATTTTTAATGAATTTTTGAAAATCCGAAAAGCGATCCATGCACTTGGACATTCCAAGTATGTTGGAATGTCTTTAAATTGTACTCAGTCATAGTCAACGACGCCCTGAACAAGAATCAATTGAAAATATTTGCATATCTCTTAAGGAATATTTTTAATGAATTTTTGAAAATGAGGAAAGTCTGTGCACTTAGGCAGTGACTTAACTTTTTATTCAAAAAAGACCCCAAAAGTATCTTGGAATGTCTTGAAATTGTACACAGTCATAGTCAAGCATGCCCTGAACAAGAATCCGTTGAATATATTTGCATATCTCTTGAAGAATATTTTTAATGAACTTTTGAAAATCAGGAAAGCGATCCATGCACTTGGACATTCCAAGTATGTTGGAATGTTTTGAAATTGTACTCAGTCATAGTCAACGACGCCCTGAACAAGAATCCGTTGAAAATATTTGCATATCGCTTAAGGAATATTTTTAATGAATTTTTGAAAATCAGGAAAGCGATCCATGCACTTGGACATTCCAAGTATGTTGGAATGTCTTGAAATTGTACACAGTCATAGTCAAGCATGCCCTGAACAAGAATCCGTTGAATATATTTGCATATCTCTTGAAGAATATTTTTAATGAATTTTTGAAAATCCGAAAAGCGATCCATGCACTTGGACATTCCAAGTATGTTGGAATGTCTTGAAATTGTACTCAGTCATAGTCAACGACGCCCTGAACAAGAATCAATTGAAAATATTTGCATATCTCTTAAGGAATATTTTTAATGAATTTTTGAAAATTAGGAAAGCGATCCATGCACTTAGGCAGTGACTTAACTTTTGATGTTTTTGGTTTGTTTTTTAAGCATTAAAGCTGCAGGAGTTCATCCATGTCGCCCAGTCGCTGGAAACAAACGTTTGGACACCATGGATCACACAGCAGGAAATAAGGTGAGACGGAGGAAACGATCCATTTGCCCTGATACACTTAGTGACTTGACTTTTTTTTCAAAAAAGACCCCAAAAGTATCTTGGAATGTCTTGAAATTGTACACAGTCATAGTCAAGCATGCCCTGAACAAGAATCCGTTGAATATATTTGCATATCTCTTGAAGAATATTTTTAATGAATTTTTGAAAATCCGGAAAGCGATCCATGCACTTGGACATTCCAAGTATGTTGGAATGTCTTGAAATTGTACTCAGTCATAGTCAACGACGCCCTGAACGAGAATCGGTTGAAAATATTTGCATATCGCTTAAGGAATATTTTTAATGAATTTTTGAAAATCCGGAAAGCGATCCATGCACTTAGGCAGTGACTTAACTTTTTCGTCAAAAAAGACCCCAAAAGTATCTTGGAATGTCTTGAAATTGTACACAGTCATAGTCAAGCATGCCCTGAACAAGAATCCGTTGAATATATTTGCATATCTCTTGAAGAATATTTTTAATGAATTTTTGAAAATCCGGAAAGCGATCCATGCACTTGGACATTCCAAGTATGTTGGAATGTCTTGAAATTGTACTCAGTCATAGTCAACGACGCCCTGAACAAGAATCCGTTGAAAATATTTGCATATCGCTTAAGGAATATTTTTAATGAATTTTTGAAAATCAGGAAAGCAATCCATGCACTTAGGCAGTGACTTAACTTTTTTGTCAAAAAAGACCCCAAAAGTATCTTGGAATGTCTTGAAATTGTACACAGTCATAGTCAAGCATGCCCTGAACAAGAAACCGTTGAATATATTTGCATATCTCTTGAAGAATATTTTTAATGAATTTTTGAAAATCCGAAAAGCGATCCATGCACTTGGACATTCCAAGTATGTTGGAATGTTTTGAAATTGTACTCAGTCATAGTCAACGACGCCCTGAACAAGAATCAATTGAAAATATTCGCATATCTCTTAAGGAATATTTTTAATGAATTTTTGAAAATCAGGAAAGCAATCCATGCACTTAGGCAGTGACTTAACTTTTTTGTCAAAAAAGACCCCAAAAGTATCTTGGAATGTCTTGAAATTGTACACAGTCATAGTCAAGCATGCCCTGAACAAGAATCCGTTGAATATATTTGCATATCTCTTGAAGAATATTTTTAATGAATTTTTGAAAATCCGGAAAGCGATCCATGCACTTAGGCAGTGACTTAACTTTTTATTCAAAAAAGACCCCAAAAGTATCTTGGAATGTCTTGAAATTGTACACAGTCATAGTCAAGCATGCCCTGAACAAGAATCCGTTGAATATATTTGCATATCTCTTGAAGAATATTTTTAATGAACTTTTGAAAATCAGGAAAGCGATCCATGCACTTGGACATTCCAAGTATGTTGGAATGTCTTGAAATTGTACTCAGTCATAGTCAACGACGCCCTGAACAAGAATCCGTTGAAAATATTTGCATATCGTTTAAGGAATATTTTTAAAGAATTTCTGAAAATCAGGAAAGCGATCCATGCACTTAGGCAGTGACTTAACTTTTTCGTCAAAAAAGACCCCAAAAGTATCTTGGAATGTCTTGAAATTGTACACAGTCATAGTCAAGCATGCCCTGAACAAGAATCCGTTGAATATATTTGCATATCTCTTGAAGAATATTTTTAATGAACTTTTGAAAATCAGGAAAGCGATCCATGCACTTGGACATTCAAAGTATGTTGGAATGTCTTGAAATTGTACTCAGTCATAGTCAACGACGCCCTGAACAAGAATCCGTTGAAAATATTTGCATATCGCTTAAGGAATATTTTTAATGAATTTTTGAAAATCAGGAAAGCGATCCATGCACTTAGGCAGTGACTTAACTTTTTCGTCAAAAAAGACCCCAAAAGTATCTTAGAATGTCTTGAAATTGTACACAGTCATAGTCAAGCATGCCCTGAACAAGAATCCGTTGAATATATTTGCATATCTCTTGAAGAATATTTTTAATGAATTTTTGAAAATCCGGAAAGCTATCCATGCACTTGGACATTCCAAGTAAGTTGGAATGTCTTGAAATTGTACTCAGTCATAGTCAACGACGCCCTGAACAAGAATCTATTGAAAATATTTGCATATCTCTTAAGGAATATTTTTAATGAATTTTTGAAAATCAGGAAAGCAATCCATGCACTGAGGCAGTGACTTAACTTTTTTGTCAAAAAAGACCCCAAAAGTATCTTGGAATGTCTTGAAATTGTACACAGTCATAGTCAAGCATGCCCTGAACAAGAAACCGTTGAATATATTTGCATATCTCTTGAAGAATATTTTTAATTAATTTTTGAAAATCCGAAAAGCGATCCATGCACTTGGACATTCCAAGTATGTTGGAATGTCTTGAAATTGTACTCAGTCATAGTCAACGACGCCCTGAACAAGAATCAATTGAAAATATTTGCATATCTCTTAAGGAATATTTTTAATGAATTTTTGAAAATGAGGAAAGTCTGTGCACTTAGGCAGTGACTTAACTTTTTATTCAAAAAAGACCCCAAAAGTATCTTGGAATGTCTTGAAATTGTACACAGTCATAGTCAAGCATGCCCTGAACAAGAATCCGTTGAATATATTTGCATATCTCTTGAAGAATATTTTTAATGAACTTTTGAAAATCAGGAAAGCGATCCATGCACTTGGACATTCCAAGGATGTTGGAATGTCTTGAAATTGTACTCAGTCATAGTCAACGACGCCCTGAACAAGAATCCGTTGAAAATATTTGCATATCGTTTAAGGAATATTTTTAAAGAATTTCTGAAAATCAGGAAAGCGATCCATGCACTTAGGCAGTGACTTAACTTTTTCGTCAAAAAAGACCCCAAAAGTATCTTGGAATGTCTTGAAATTGTACACAGTCATAGTCAAGCATGCCCTGAACAAGAATCCGTTGAATATATTTGCATATCTCTTGAAGAATATTTTTAATGAACTTTTGAAAATCAGGAAAGCGATCCATGCACTTGGACATTCCAAGTCTGTTGGAATGTCTTGAAATTGTACTCAGTCATAGTCAACGACGCCCTGAACAAGAATCCGTTGAAAATATTTGCATATCGCTTAAGGAATATTTTTAATGAATTTTTGAAAATCAGGAAAGCGATCCATGCACTTAGGCAGTGACTTAACTTTTTCGTCAAAAAAGACCCCAAAAGTATCTTGGAATGTCTTGAAATTGTACACAGTCATAGTCAAGCATGCCCTGAACAAGAATCCGTTGAATATATTTGCATATCTCTTGAAGAATATTTTTAATGAATTTTTGAAAATGAGGAAAGTCTGTGCACTTTGGCAGTGACTTAACTTTTTATTCAAAAAAGACCCCAAAGGTATCTTGGAATGTCTTGAAATTGTACACAGTCATAGTCAAGCATGCCCTGAACAAGAATCCGTTGAATATATTTGCATATCTCTTGAAGAATATTTTTAATGAACTTTTGAAAATCAGGAAAGCGATCCATGCACTTGGACATTCCAAGTATGTTGGAATGTCTTGAAATTGTACTCAGTCATAGTCAACGACGCCCTGAACAGGAATCCGTTGAAAATATTTGCATATCTCTTAAGGAATATTTCTAATGAATTTTTGAAAATCAGGAAAGCGATCCATGCACTTAGGCAGTGACTTAACTTTTTTGTCAAAAAAGACCCCAAAAGTATCTTGGAATGTCTTGAAATTGTACACAGTCATAGTCAAGCATGCCTTGAACAAGAATCCGTTGAATATATTTGCATATCTCTTGAAGAATATTTTTAATGAATTTTTGAAAATCCGAAAAGCGATCCATGCACTTGGACATTCCAAGTATGTTGGAATGTCTTGAAATTGTACTCAGTCATAGTCAACGACGCCCTGAACAAGAATCAATTGAAAATATTTGCATATCTCTTAAGGAATATTTTTAATGAATTTTTGAAAATGAGGAAAGTCTGTGCACTTAGGCAGTGACTTAACTTTTTATTCAAAAAAGACCCCAAAAGTATCTTGGAATGTCTTGAAATTGTACACAGTCATAGTCAAGCATGCCCTGAACAAGAATCCGTTGAATATATTTGCATATCTCTTGAAGAATATTTTTAATGAACTTTTGAAAATCAGGAAAGCGATCCATGCACTTCGACATTCCAAGTATGTTGGAATGTCTTGAAATTGTACTCAGTCATAGTCAACGACGCCCTGAACAAGAATCCGTTGAAAATATTTGCATATCGTTTAAGGAATATTTTTAAAGAATTTCTGAAAATCAGGAAAGCGATCCATGCACTTAGGCAGTGACTTAACTTTTTCGTCAAAAAAGACCCCAAAAGTATCTTGGAATGTCTTGAAATTGTACACAGTCATAGTCAAGAATGCTCTGAACAAGAATCCGTTGAATATATTTGCATATCTCTTGAAGAATATTTTTAATGAATTTTTGAAAATCAGGAAAGCGATCCATGCACTTGGACATTCCAAGTATGTTGGAATGTCTTGAAATTGTACTCAGTCATAGTCAATGACGCCCTGAACAAGAATCCGTTGAAAATATTTGCATATCGCTTAAGGAATATTTTTAATGAATTTTTGAAAATCAGGAAAGCGATCCATGCACTTAGGCAGTGACTTAACTTTTTTGTCAAAAAAGACCCCAAAAGTATCTTGGAATGTCTTGAAATTGTACACAGTCATAGTCAAGCATGCCCTGAACAAGAATCCGTTGAATATATTTGCATATCTCTTGAAGAATATTTTTAATGAACTTTTGAAAATCAGGAAAGCGATCCATGCACTTCGACATTCCAAGTATGTTGGAATGTCTTGAAATTGTACTCAGTCATAGTCAACGATGCCCTGAACAAGAATCCGTTGAAAATATTTGCATATCGTTTAAGGAATATTTTTAAAGAATTTCTGAAAATCAGGAAAGCGATCCATGCACTTAGGCAGTGACTTAACTTTTTCGTCAAAAAAGACCCCAAAAGTATCTTGGAATGTCTTGAAATTGTACACAGTCATAGTCAAGAATGCTCTGAACAAGAATCCGTTGAATATATTTGCATATCTCTTGAAGAATATTTTTAATGAATTTTTGAAAATCCGGAAAGCGATCCATGCACTTGGACATTCCAAGTATGTTGGAATGTCTTGAAATTGTACTCGGTCATAGTCAACGACGCCCTGAACAAGAATCCATTGAAAATATTTGCATATCTCTTAAGGAATATTTTTAATGAATTTTTGAAAATGATGAAAGTCTGTGCACTTAGGCAGTGACTTAAGTTTTTATTCAAAAAAGACCCCAAAGGTATCTTGGAATGTCTTGAAATTGTACACAGTCATAGTCAAGCATGCCCTGAACAAGAATCCGTTGAATATATTTGCATATCTCTTGAAGAATATTTTTAATGAACTTTTGAAAATCAGGAAAGCGATCCATGCACTTGGACATTCCAAGTATGTTGGAATGTCTTGAAATTGTACTCAGTCATAGTCAACGACGCCCTGAACAAGAATCCGTTGAAAATATTTGCATATCGCTTAAGGAATATTTTTAATGAATTTTTGAAAATCAGGAAAGCGATCCATGCACTTAGGCAGTGACTTAACTTTTTTGTCAAAAAAGACCCCAAAAGTATCTTGGAATGTCTTGAAATTGTACACAGTCATAGTCAAGCATGCCCTGAACAAGAATCCGTTGAATATATTTGCATATCTCTTGAAGAATATTTTTAATGAATTTTTGAAAATCCGAAAAGCGATCCATGCACTTGGACATTCCAAGTATGTTGGAATGTCTTGAAATTGTACACAGTCATAGTCAAGCATGCCCTGAACAAGAATCCATTGAAAATATTTGCATATCTCTTAAGGAATATTTTTAATGAATTTTTGAAAATGAGGAAAGTCTGTGCACTTTGGCAGTGACTTAACTTTTTATTCAAAAAAGACCCCAAAAGTATCTTGGAATGTCTTGAAATTGTACACAGTCATAGTCAAGAATGCCCTGAACAAGAATCCGTTGAATATATTTGCATATCTCTTGAAGAATATTTTTAATGAATTTTTGAAAATCCGGAAAGCGATCCATGCACTTGGACATTCCAAGTATGTTGGAATGTCTTGAAATTGTACTCAGTCATAGTCAACGACGCCCTGAACAAGAATCCATTGAAAATATTTGCATATCTCTTAAGGAATATTTTTAATGAATTTTTGAAAATGATGAAAGTCTGTGCACTTAGGCAGTGACTTAACTTTTTATTCAAAAAAGACCCCAAAGGTATCTTGGAATGTCTTGAAATTGTACACAGTCATCGTCAAGCATGCCCTGAACAAGAATCCGTTGAATATATTTGCATATCTCTTGAAGAATATTTTTAATGAACTTTTGAAAATCAGGAAAGCGATCCATGCACTTGGACATTCCAAGTATGTTGGAATATCTTGAAATTGTACTCAGTCATAGTCAACGACGCCCTGAACAAGAATCCGTTGAAAATATTTGCATATCGCTTAAGGAATATTTTTAATGAATTTTTGAAAATCAGGAAAGCGATCCATGCACTCAGGCAGTGACTTAACTTTTTTGTCAAAAAAGACCCCAAAAGTATCTTGGAATGTCTTGAAATTGTACACAGTCATAGTCAAGCATGCCCTGAACAAGAATCCGTTGAATATATTTGCATATCTCTTGAAGAATATTTTTAATGAATTTTTGAAAATCCGAAAAGCGATCCATGCACTTGGACATTCCAAGTATGTTGGAATGTCTTGAAATTGTACTCAGTCATAGTCAACGACGCCCTGAACAAGAATCAATTGAAAATATTTGCATATTTCTTAAGGAATATTTTTAATGAATTTTTGAAAATGAGGAAAGTCTGTGCACTTAGGCAGTGACTTAACTTTTTATTCAAAAAAGACCCCAAAAGTATCTTGGAATGTCTTGAAATTGTACACAGTCATAGTCAAGCATGCCCTGAACAAGAATACGTTGAATATATTTGCATATCTCTTGAAGAATATTTTAAATGAACTTTTGAAAATCAGGAAAGCGATCCATGCACTTGGACATTCCAAGTATTTTGGAATGTCTTGAAATTGTACTCAGTCATAGTCAACGACGCCCTGAACAAGAATCCGTTGAAAATATTTGCATATCGCTTAAGGAATATTTTTAATGAATTTTTGAAAATCAGGAAAGCGATCCATGCACTTAGGCAGTGACTTAACTTTTTTGTCAAAAAAGACCCCAAAAGTATCTTGGAATGTCTTGAAATTGTACACAGTCATAGTCAAGCATGCCCTGAACAAGAATCCGTTGAATATATTTGCATATCTCTTGAAGAATATTTTTAATGAATTTTTGAAAATCCGAAAAGCGATCCATGCACTTGGACATTCCAAGTATGTTGGAATGTCTTGAAATTGTACTCAGTCATAGTCAACGACGCACTGAACAAGAATCAATTGAAAATATTTGCATATTTCTTAAGGAATATTTTTAATGAATTTTTGAAAATGAGGAAAGTCTGTGCACTTCGGCAGTGACTTAACTTTTTATTCAAAAAAGACCCCAAAAGTATCTTGGAATGTCTTGAAATTGTACACAGTCATAGTCAAGCATGCCCTGAACAAGAATACGTTGAATATATTTGCATATCTCTTGAAGAATATTTTAAATGAACTTTTGAAAATCAGGAAAGCGATCCATGCACTTGGACATTCCAAGTATTTTGGAATGTCTTGAAATTGTACTCAGTCATAGTCAACGACGCCCTGAACAAGAATCCGTTGAAAATATTTGCATATCGCTTAAGGAATATTTTTAATGAATTTTTTAAAATCAGGAAAGCGATCCATGCACTTAGGCAGTGACTTAACTTTTTTGTCAAAAAAGACCGCAAAAGTATCTTGGAATGTCTTGAAATTGTACACAGTCATAGTCAAGCATGCCCTGAACAAGAATCCGTTGAATATATTTGCATATCTCTTGAAGAATATTTTTAATGAATTTTTGAAAATCCGAAAAGCGATCCATGCACTTGGACATTCCAAGTATATTGGAATGTCTTTAAATTGTACTCAGTCATAGTCAACGACACCCTGAACAAGAATCAATTGAAAATATTTGCATATCTCTTAAGGAATATTTTTAATGAATTTTTGAAAATGAGGAAAGTCTGTGCACTTAGGCAGTGACTTAACTTTTTATTCAAAAAAGACCCCAAAAGTATCTTGGAATGTCTTGAAATTGTACACAGTCATAGTCAAGCATGCCCTGAACAAGAATCCGTTGAATATATTTGCATATCTCTTGAAGAATATTTTTAATGAACTTTTGAAAATCAGGAAAGCGATCCATGCACTTGGACATTCCAAGTATGTTGGAATGTTTTGAAATTGTACTCAATCATAGTCAACGACGCCCTTAACAAGAATCCGTTGAAAATATTTGCATATCGCTTAAGGAATATTTTTAATGAATTTTTGAAAATCAGGAAAGCGATCCATGCACTTAGGCAGTGACTTAACTTTTTATTCAAAAAAGACCCCAAAAGTATCTTGGAATGTCTTGAAATTGTACACAGTCATAGTCAAGCATGCCCTGAACAAGAATCCGTTGAATATATTTGCATATCTCTTGAAGAATATTTTTAATGAATTTTTGAAAATCCGAAAAGCGATCCATGCACTTGGACATTCCAAGTATGTTGGAATGTCTTGAAATTGTACTCAGTCATAGTCAACGACGCCCTGAACAAGAATCAATTGAAAATATTTGCATATCTCTTAAGGAATATTTTTAATGAATTTTTGAAAATGAGGAAAGTCTGTGCACTTAGGCAGTGACTTAACTTTTTATTCAAAAAAGACCCCAAAAGTATCTTGGAATGTCTTGAAATTGTACACAGTCATAGTCAAGCATGCCCTGAACAAGAATCCGTTGAATATATTTGCATATCTCTTGAAGAATATTTTTAATGAATTTTTGAAAATCCGGAAAGCGATCCATGCACTTGGACATTCAAAGTATGTTGGAATGTCTTGAAATTGTACTCGGTCATAGTCAAAGACGCCCTGAACAAGAATCCGTTGAAAATATTTGCATATCTCTTAAGGAATATTTTTAATGAATTTTTGGAAATGAGGAAAGTCTGTGCACTTAGGCAGTGACTTAACTTTTTATTCAAAAAAGACCCCAAAAGTATCTTGGAATGTCTTGAAATTGTACACAGTCATAGTCAAGCATGCCCTGAACAAGAATCCGTTGAATATATTTGCATATCTCTTGAAGAATATTTTTAATGAACTTTTGAAAATCAGGAAAGCGATCCATGCACTTGGACATTCCAAGTATGTTGGAATGTTTTGAAATTGTACTCAGTCATAGTCAACGACGCCCTGAACAAGAATCCGTTGAAAATATTTGCATATCGCTTAAGGAGTATTTTTAATGAATTTTTGAAAATCAGGAAAGCGATCCATGCACTTAGGCAGTGACTTAACTTTTTATTCAAAAAAGACCCCAAAAGTATCTTGGAATGTCTTGAAATTGTACACAGTCATAGTCAAGCATGCCCTGAACAAGAATCCGTTGAATATATTTGCATATCTCTTGAAGAATATTTTTAATGAATTTTTGAAAATCCGAAAAGCGATCCATGCACTTGGACATTCCAAGTATGTTGGAATGTCTTGAAATTGTACTCAGTCATAGTCAACGACGCCCTGAACAAGAATCAATTGAAAATATTTGCATATCGCTTAAGGAATATTTTTAATGAATTTCTGAAAATGAGGAAAGTCTGTGCACTTAGGCAGTGACTTAACTTTTTATTCAAAAAAGACCCCAAAAGTATCTTGGAATGTCTTGAAATTGTACACAGTCATAGTCAAGCATGCCCTGAACAAGAATCCGTTGAATATATTTGCATAACTCTTGAAGAATATTTTTAATGAACTTTTGAAAATCAGGAAAGCGATCCATGTACTTGGACATTCAAAGTATGTTGGAATGTCTTGAAATTGTACTCGGTCATAGTCAACGACGCCCTGAACAAGAATCCGTTGAAAATATTTGCATATCGCTTAAGGAATATTTTTAATGAATTTTTGAAAATCAGGAAAGCGATCCATGCACTTAGGCAGTGACTTAACTTTTTTGTCAAAAAAGACCCCAAAAGTATCTTGGAATGTCTTGAAATTGTACACAGTCATAGTCAAGCATGCCCTGAACAAGAATCCGTTGAATATATTTGCATATCTCTTGAAGAATATTTTTAATGAATTTTTGAAAATCCGAAAAGCGATCCATGCACTTGGACATTCCAAGTATGTTGGAATGTCTTGAAATTGTACACAGTCATAGTCAAGCATGCCCTGAACAAGAATCAATTGAAAATATTTGCATATCTCTTAAGGAATATTTTTAATGAATTTCTGAAAATGAGGAAAGTCTGTGCACTTAGGCAGTGACTTAACTTTTTATTCAAAAAAGACCCCAAAAGTATCTTGGAATGTCTTGAAATTGTACACAGTCATAGTCAAGCATGCCCTGAACAAGAATCCGTTGAATATATTTGCATATCTCTTGAAGAATATTTTTAATGAACTTTTGAAAATCAGGAAAGCGATCCATGCACTTGGACATTCCAAGTATGTTGGAATGTTTTGAAATTGTACTCAATCATAGTCAACGACGCCCTGAACAAGAATCCGTTGAAAATATTTGCATATCGCTTAAGGAGTATTTTTAATGAATTTTTGAAAATCAGGAAAGCGATCCATGCACTTAGGCAGTGACTTAACTTTTTATTCAAAAAAGACCCCAAAAGTATCTTGGAATGTCTTGAAATTGTACACAGTCATAGTCAAGCATGCCCTGAACAAGAATCCGTTGAATATATTTGCATATCTCTTGAAGAATATTTTTAATGAATTTTTGAAAATCCGAAAAGCGATCCATGCACTTGGACATTCCAAGTATGTTGGAATGTCTTGAAATTGTACTCAGTCATAGTCAACGACGCCCTGAACAAGAATCAATTGAAAATATTTGCATATCGCTTAAGGAATATTTTTAATGAATTTCTGAAAATGAGGAAAGTCTGTGCACTTAGGCAGTGACTTAACTTTTTATTCAAAAAAGACCCCAAAAGTATCTTGGAATGTCTTGAAATTGTACACAGTCATAGTCAAGCATGCCCTGAACAAGAATCCGTTGAATATATTTGCATAACTCTTGAAGAATATTTTTAATGAACTTTTGAAAATCAGGAAAGCGATCCATGTACTTGGACATTCAAAGTATGTTGGAATGTCTTGAAATTGTACTCGGTCATAGTCAACGACGCCCTGAACAAGAATCCGTTGAAAATATTTGCATATCGCTTAAGGAATATTTTTAATGAATTTTTGAAAATCAGGAAAGCGATCCATGCACTTAGGCAGTGACTTAACTTTTTTGTCAAAAAAGACCCCAAAAGTATCTTGGAATGTCTTGAAATTGTACACAGTCATAGTCAAGCATGCCCTGAACAAGAATCCGTTGAATATATTTGCATATCTCTTGAAGAATATTTTTAATGAATTTTTGAAAATCCGAAAAGCGATCCATGCACTTGGACATTCCAAGTATGTTGGAATGTCTTGAAATTGTACACAGTCATAGTCAAGCATGCCCTGAACAAGAATCAATTGAAAATATTTGCATATCTCTTAAGGAATATTTTTAATGAATTTCTGAAAATGAGGAAAGTCTGTGCACTTAGGCAGTGACTTAACTTTTTATTCAAAAAAGACCCCAAAAGTATCTTGGAATGTCTTGAAATTGTACACAGTCATAGTCAAGCATGCCCTGAACAAGAATCCGTTGAATATATTTGCATAACTCTTGAAGAATATTTTTAATGAACTTTTGAAAATCAGGAAAGCGATCCATGTACTTGGGCATTCAAAGTATGTTGGAATGTCTTGAAATTGTACTCGGTCATAGTCAACGACGCCCTGAACAAGAATCCGTTGAAAATATTTGCATATCGCTTAAGGAATATTTTTAATGAATTTTTGAAAATCAGGAAAGCGATCCATGCACTTAGGCAGTGACTTAACTTTTTCGTCAAAAAAGACCCCAAAAGTATCTTGGAATGTCTTGAAATTGTACACAGTCATAGTCAAGCATGCCCTGAACAAGAATCCGTTGAATATATTTGCATATCTCTTGAAGAATATTTTTAATGAACTTTTGAAAATCAGGAAAGCGATCCATGCACTTGGACATTCCAAGTATGTTGGAATGTTTTGAAATTGTACTCAATCATAGTCAACGACGCCCTGAACAAGAATCCGTTGAAAATATTTGCATATCTCTTAAGGAATATTTTTAATGAATTTTTGAAAATGATGAAAGTCTGTGCACTTAGGCAGTGACTTAACTTTTTATTCAAAAAAGACCCCAAAGGTATCTTGGAATGTCTTGAAATTGTACACAGTCATCGTCAAGCATGCCCTGAACAAGAATCCGTTGAATATATTTGCATATCTCTTGAAGAATATTTTTAATGAATTTTTGAAAATCCGGAAAGCGATCCATGCACTTGGACATTCCAAGTATGTTGGAATGTCTTGAAATTGTACTCAGTCATAGTCAACGACGCCCTGAACAAGAATCCATTGAAAATATTTGCATATCTCTTAAGGAATATTTTTAATGAATTTTTGAAAATGATGAAAGTCTGTGCACTTAGGCAGTGACTTAACTTTTTATTCAAAAAAGACCCCAAAGGTATCTTGGAATGTCTTATAATTGTACACAGTCATCGTCAAGCATGCCCTGAACAAGAATCCGTTGAATATATTTGCATATCTCTTGAAGAATATTTTTAATGAACTTTTGAAAATCAGGAAAGCGATCCATGCACTTGGACATTCCAAGTATGTTGGAATATCTTGAAATTGTACTCAGTCATAGTCAACGACGCCCTGAACAAGAATCCGTTGAAAATATTTGCATATCGCTTAAGGAATATTTTTAATGAATTTTTGAAAATCAGGAAAGCGATCCATGCACTCAGGCAGTGACTTAACTTTTTTGTCAAAAAAGACCCCAAAAGTATCTTGGAATGTCTTGAAATTGTACACAGTCATAGTCAAGCATGCCCTGAACAAGAATCCGTTGAATATATTTGCATATCTCTTGAAGAATATTTTAAATGAATTTTTGAAAATCCGAAAAGCGATCCATGCACTTGGACATTCCAAGTATGTTGGAATGTCTTGAAATTGTACTCAGTCATAGTCAACGACGCCCTGAACAAGAATCAATTGAAAATATTTGCATATTTCTTAAGGAATATTTTTAATGAATTTTTGAAAATGAGGAAAGTCTGTGCACTTAGGCAGTGACTTAACTTTTTATTCAAAAAAGACCCCAAAAGTATCTTGGAATGTCTTGAAATTGTACACAGTCATAGTCAAGCATGCCCTGAACAAGAATACGTTGAATATATTTGCATATCTCTTGAAGAATATTTTAAATGAACTTTTGAAAATCAGGAAAGCGATCCATGCACTTGGACATTCCAAGTATTTTGGAATGTCTTGAAATTGTACTCAGTCATAGTCAACGACGCCCTGAACAAGAATCCGTTGAAAACATTTGCATATCGCTTAAGGAATATTTTTAATGAATTTTTGAAAATCAGGAAAGCGATCCATGCACTTAGGCAGTGACTTAACTTTTTTGTCAAAAAAGACCCCAAAAGTATCTTGGAATGTCTTGAAATTGTACACAGTCATAGTCAAGCATGCCCTGAACAAGAATCCGTTGAATATATTTGCATATCTCTTGAAGAATATTTTTAATGAATTTTTGAAAATCCGAAAAGCGATCCATGCACTTGGACATTCCAAGTATGTTGGAATGTCTTTAAATTGTACTCAGTCATAGTCAACGACACCCTGAACAAGAATCAATTGAAAATATTTGCATATCTCTTAAGGAATATTTTTAATGAATTTTTGAAAATGAGGAAAGTCTGTGCACTTAGGCAGTGACTTAACTTTTTATTCAAAAAAGACCCCAAAAGTATCTTGGAATGTCTTGAAATTGTACACAGTCATAGTCAAGCATGCCCTGAACAAGAATCCGTTGAATATATTTGCATATCTCTTGAAGAATATTTTTAATGAACTTTTGAAAATCAGGAAAGCGATCCATGTACTTGGACATTCAAAGTATGTTGGAATGTCTTGAAATTGTACTCGGTCATAGTCAACGACGCCCTGAACAAGAATCCGTTGAAAATATTTGCATATCGCTTAAGGAATATTTTTAATGAATTTTTGAAAATCAGGAAAGCGATCCATGCACTTAGGCAGTGACTTAACTTTTTTGTCAAAAAAGACCCCAAAAGTATCTTGGAATGTCTTGAAATTGTACACAGTCATAGTCAAGCATGCCCTGAACAAGAATCCGTTGAATATATTTGCATATCTCTTGAAGAATATTTTTAATGAATTTTTGAAAATCCGAAAAGCGATCCATGCACTTGGACATTCCAAGTATGTTGGAATGTCTTTAAATTGTACTCAGTCATAGTCAACGACACCCTGAACAAGAATCAATTGAAAATATTTGCATATCTCTTAAGGAATATTTTTAATGAATTTTTGAAAATGAGGAAAGTCTGTGCACTTAGGCAGTGACTTAACTTTTTATTCAAAAAAGACCCCAAAAGTATCTTGGAATGTCTTGAAATTGTACACAGTCATAGTCAAGCATGCCCTGAACAAGAATCCGTTGAATATATTTGCATATCTCTTGAAGAATATTTTTAATGAACTTTTGAAAATCAGGAAAGCGATCCATGCACTTGGACATTCCAAGTATGTTGGAATGTTTTGAAATTGTACTCAATCATAGTCAACGACGCCCTGAACAAGAATCCGTTGAAAATATTTGCATATCGCTTAAGGAATATTTTTAATGAATTTTTGAAAATCAGGAAAGCGATCCATGCACTTAGGCAGTGACTTAACTTTTTATTCAAAAAAGACCCCAAAAGTATCTTGGAATGTCTTGAAATTGTACACAGTCATAGTCAAGCATGCCCTGAACAAGAATCCGTTGAATATATTTGCATATCTCTTGAAGAATATTTTTAATGAATTTTTGAAAATCCGAAAAGCGATCCATGCACTTGGACATTCCAAGTATGTTGGAATGTCTTGAAATTGTACTCAGTCATAGTCAACGACGCCCTGAACAAGAATCAATTGAAAATATTTGCATATCTCTTAAGGAATATTTTTAATGAATTTCTGAAAATGAGGAAAGTCTGTGCACTTAGGCAGTGACTTAACTTTTTATTCAAAAAAGACCCCAAAAGTATCTTGGAATGTCTTGAAATTGTACACAGTCATAGTCAAGCATGCCCTGAACAAGAATCCGTTGAATATATTTGCATAACTCTTGAAGAATATTTTTAATGAACTTTTGAAAATCAGGAAAGCGATCCATGTACTTGGACATTCAAAGTATGTTGGAATGTCTTGAAATTGTACTCGGTCATAGTCAACGACGCCCTGAACAAGAATCCGTTGAAAATATTTGCATATCGCTTAAGGAATATTTTTAATGAATTTTTGAAAATCAGGAAAGCGATCCATGCACTTAGGCAGTGACTTAGCTTTTTTGTCAAAAAAGACCCCAAAAGTATCTTGGAATGTCTTGAAATTGTACACAGTCATAGTCAAGCATGCCCTGAACAAGAAACCGTTGAATATATTTGCATATCTCTTGAAGAATATTTTTAATTAATTTTTGAAAATCCGAAAAGCGATCCATGCACTTGGACATTCCAAGTATGTTGGAATGTTTTGAAATTGTACTCAGTCATAGTCAACGACGCCCTGAACAAGAATCAATTGAAAATATTCGCATATCTCTTAAGGAATATTTTTAATGAATTTTTGAAAATCAGGAAAGCAATCCATGCACTTAGGCAGTGACTTAACTTTTTTGTCAAAAAAGACCCCAAAAGTATCTTGGAATGTCTTGAAATTGTACACAGTCATAGTCAAGCATGCCCTGAACAAGAATCCGTTGAATATATTTGCATATCTCTTGAAGAATATTTTTAATGAACTTTTGAAAATCAGGAAAGCGATCCATGTACTTGGACATTCAAAGTATGTTGGAATGTCTTGAAATTGTACTCGGTCATACTCAACGACGCCCTGAACAAGAATCCGTTGAAAATATTTGCATATCGCTTAAGGAATATTTTTAATGAATTTTTGAAAATCAGGAAAGCGATCCATGCACTTAGGCAGTGACTTAACTTTTTCGTCAAAAAAGACCCCAAAAGTATCTTGGAATGTCTTGAAATTGTACACAGTCATAGTCAAGCATGCCCTGAACAAGAATCCGTTGAATATATTTGCATATCTCTTGAAGAATATTTTTAATGAATTTTTGAAAATCCGGAAAGCGATCCATGCACTTGGACATTCCAAGTATGTTGGAATGTCTTGAAATTGTACTCGGTCATAGTCAACGACGCCCTGAACAAGAATCCATTGGAAATATTTGCATATCTCTTAAGGAATATTTTTAATGAATTTTTGGAAATGAGGAAAGTCTGTGCACTTAGGCAGTGACTTAACTTTTTATTCAAAAAAGACCCCAAAAGTATCTTGGAATGTCTTGAAATTGTACACAGTCATAGTCAAGCATGCCCTGAACAAGAAACCGTTGAATATATTTGCATATCTCTTGAAGAATATTTTTAATTAATTTTTGAAAATCCGAAAAGCGATCCATGCACTTGGACATTCCAAGTATGTTGGAATGTTTTGAAATTGTACTCAGTCATAGTCAACGACGCCCTGAACAAGAATCAATTGAAAATATTCGCATATCTCTTAAGGAATATTTTTAATGAATTTTTGAAAATCAGGAAAGCAATCCATGCACTTAGGCAGTGACTTAACTTTTTTGTCAAAAAAGACCCCAAAAGTATCTTGGAATGTCTTGAAATTGTACACAGTCATAGTCAAGCATGCCCTGAACAAGAATCCGTTGAATATATTTGCATATCTCTTGAAGAATATTTTTAATGAACTTTTGAAAATCAGGAAAGCGATCCATGTACTTGGACATTCAAAGTATGTTGGAATGTCTTGAAATTGTACTCGGTCATACTCAACGACGCCCTGAACAAGAATCCGTTGAAAATATTTGCATATCGCTTAAGGAATATTTTTAATGAATTTTTGAAAATCAGGAAAGCGATCCATGCACTTAGGCAGTGACTTAACTTTTTCGTCAAAAAAGACCCCAAAAGTATCTTGGAATGTCTTGAAATTGTACACAGTCATAGTCAAGCATGCCCTGAACAAGAATCCGTTGAATATATTTGCATATCTCTTGAAGAATATTTTTAATGAATTTTTGAAAATCCGGAAAGCGATCCATGCACTTGGACATTCCAAGTATGTTGGAATGTCTTGAAATTGTACTCGGTCATAGTCAACGACGCCCTGAACAAGAATCCATTGGAAATATTTGCATATCTCTTAAGGAATATTTTTAATGAATTTTTGGAAATGAGGAAAGTCTGTGCACTTAGGCAGTGACTTAACTTTTTATTCAAAAAAGACCCCAAAAGTATCTTGGAATGTCTTGAAATTGTACACAGTCATAGTCAAGCATGCCCTGAACAAGAATCCGTTGAATATATTTGCATATCTCTTGAAGAATATTTTTAATGAATTTTTGAAAATCAGGAAAGCGATCCATGCACTTGGACATTCCAAGTATGTTGGAATGTCTTGAAATTGTACTCAGTCATAGTCAACGACGCCCTGAACGAGAATCCGTTGAAAATATTTGCATATCGCTTAAGGAATATTTTTAATGAATTTTTGAAAATCAGGAAAGCGATCCATGCACTTAGGCAGTGACTTAACTTTTTTGTCAAAAAAGACCCCAAAAGTATCTTGGAATGTCTTGAAATTGTACACAGTCATAGTCAAGCATGCCCTGAACAAGAAACCGTTGAATATATTTGCATATCTCTTGAAGAATATTTTTAATGAATTTTTGAAAATCCGAAAAGCGATCCATGCACTTGGACATTCCAAGTATGTTGGAATGTCTTGAAATTGTACTCAGTCATAGTCAACGACGCCCTGAACAAGAATCCGTTGAAAATATTTGCATATCTCTTAAGGAATATTTTTAATGAATTTTTGAAAATGAGGAAAGTGTGCACTTAGGCAGTGACTTAACTTTTTATTCAAAAAAGACCCCAAAAGTATCTTGGAATGTCTTGAAATTGTACACAGTCATAGTCAAGCATGCCCTGAACAAGAATCCGTTGAATATATTTGCATATCTCTTGAAGAATATTTTTAATGAACTTTTGAAAATCAGGAAAGCGATCCATGCACTTGGACATTCCAAGTATGTTGGAATGTCTTGAAATTGTACTCAGTCATAGTCAACGACGCCCTGAACAAGAATCCGTTGAAAATATTTGCATATCGTTTAAGGAATATTTTTAAAGAATTTCTGAAAATCAGGAAAGCGATCCATGCACTTAGGCAGTGACTTAACTTTTTCGTCAAAAAAGACCCCAAAAGTATCTTGGAATGTCTTGAAATTGTACACAGTCATAGTCAAGCATGCCCTGAACAAGAATCCGTTGAATATATTTGCATATCTCTTGAAGAATATTTTTAATGAACTTTTGAAAATCAGGAAAGCGATCCATGCACTTGGACATTCCAAGTATGTTGGAATGTCTTGAAATTGTACTCAGTCATAGTCAACGACGCCCTGAACAAGAATCCGTTGAAAATATTTGCATATCGCTTAAGGAATATTTTTAATGAATTTTTGAAAATCAGGAAAGCGATCCATGCACTTAGGCAGTGACTTAACTTTTTCGTCAAAAAAGACCCCAAAAGTATCTTGGAATGTCTTGAAATTGTACACAGTCATAGTCAAGCATGCCCTGAACAAGAATCTGTTGAATATATTTGCATATCTCTTGAAGAATATTTTTAATGAATTTTTGAAAATCCGGAAAGCTATCCATGCACTTGGACATTCCAAGTAAGTTGGAATGTCTTGAAATTGTACTCAGTCATAGTCAATGACGCCCTGAACAAGAATCTATTGAAAATATTTGCATATCTCTTAAGGAATATTTTTAATGAATTTTTGAAAATGAGGAATTTCTGTGCACTTAGGCAGTGACTTAACTTTTTATTCAAAAAAGACCCCAAAAGTATCTTGGAATGTCTTGAAATTGTACACAGTCATAGTCAAGCATGCCCTGAACAAGAATCCGTTGAATATATTTGCATATCTCTTGAAGAATATTTTTAATGAACTTTTGAAAATCAGGAAAGCGATCCATGTACTTGGACATTCAAAGTATGTTGGAATGTCTTGAAATTGTACTCGGTCATAGTCAACGACGCCCTGAACAAGAATCCGTTGAAAATATTTGCATATCGCTTAAGGAATATTTTTAATGAATTTTTGAAAATCAGGAAAGCGATCCATGCACTTAGGCAGTGACTTAACTTTTTCGTCAAAAAAGACCCCAAAAGTATCTTGGAATGTCTTGAAATTGTACACAGTCATAGTCAAGCATGTCCTGAACAAGAATCCGTTGAATATATTTGCATATCTCTTGAAGAATATTTTTAATGAACTTTTGAAAATCAGGAAAGCGATCCATGCACTTGGACATTCCAAGTATGTTGGAATGTCTTGAAATTGTACTCAATCATAGTCAACGACGCCCTGAACAAGAATCCGTTGAAAATATTTGCATATCGCTTAAGGAATATTTCTAATGAATTTTTGAAAATCAGGAAAGCGATCCATGCACTTAGGCAGTGACTTAACTTTTTTGTCAAAAAAGACCCCAAAAGTATCTTGGAATGTCTTGAAATTGTACACAGTCATAGTCAAGCATGCCCTGAACAAGAATCCGTTGAATATATTTGCATATCTCTTGAAGAATATTTTTAATGAATTTTTGAAAATCCGAAAAGCGATCCATGCACTTGGACATTCCAAGTATGTTGGAATGTCTTGAAATTGTACACAGTCATAGTCAAGCATGCCCTGAACAAGAATCAATTGAAAATATTTGCATATCTCTTAAGGAATATTTTTAATGAATTTTTGAAAATGAGGAAAGTCTGTGCACTTAGGCAGTGACTTAACTTTTTATTCAAAAAAGACCCCAAAAGTATCTTGGAATGTCTTGAAATTGTAC
Organism: Microchirus variegatus; assembly: GCF_963457635.1. Lineage (NCBI taxonomy): Eukaryota > Metazoa > Chordata > Actinopteri > Pleuronectiformes > Soleidae > Microchirus > Microchirus variegatus. The sequence continues at coordinate 29,100,627 of NC_139809.1, forward strand.
ACAGTCATAGTCAAGCATGCCCTGAACAAGAATCCGTTGAATATATTTGCATATCTCTTGAAGAATATTTTTAATGAACTTTTGAAAATCAGGAAAGCGATCCATGCACTTGGACATTCCAAGTATGTTGGAATGTCTTGAAATTGTACTCAGTCATAGTCAACGACGCCCTGAACAAGAATCCGTTGAAAATATTTGCATATCGTTTAAGGAATATTTTTAAAGAATTTCTGAAAATCAGGAAAGCGATCCATGCACTTAGGCAGTGACTTAACTTTTTTGTCAAAAAAGACCCCAAAAGTATCTTGGAATGTCTTGAAATTGTACACAGTCATAGTCAAGAATGCCCTGAACAAGAATCCGTTGAATATATTTGCATATCTCTTGAAGAATATTTTTAATGAATTTTTGAAAATCCGGAAAGCGATCCATGCACTTGGACATTCCAAGTATGTTGGAATGTCTTGAAATTGTACTCGGTCATAGTCAACAACGCCCTGAACAAGAATCCATTGAAAATATTTGCATATCTCTTAAGGAATATTTTTAATGAATTTTTGAAAATGATGAAAGTCTGTGCACTTAGGCAGTGACTTAACTTTTTATTCAAAAAAGACCCCAAAGGTATCTTGGAATGTCTTGAAATTGTACACAGTCATAGTCAAGCATGCCCTGAACAAGAATCCGTTGAATATATTTGCATATCTCTTGAAGAATATTTTTAATGAACTTTTGAAAATCAGGAAAGCGATCCATGCACTTGGACATTCCAAGTATGTTGGAATGTCTTGAAATTGTACTCAGTCATAGTCAACGACGCCCTGAACAAGAATCCGTTGAAAATATTTGCATATCGCTTAAGGAATATTTCTAATGAATATTTGAAAATCAGGAAAGCGATCCATGCACTTAGGCAGTGACTTAACTTTTTTGTCAAAAAAGACCCCAAAAGTATCTTGGAATGTCTTGAAATTGTACACAGTCATAGTCAAGCATGCCCTGAACAAGAATCCGTTGAATATATTTGCATATCTCTTGAAGAATATTTTTAATGAATTTTTGAAAATCCGAAAAGCGATCCATGCACTTGGACATTCCAAGTATGTTGGAATGTCTTGAAATTGTACTCAGTCATAGTCAACGACGCCCTGAACAAGAATCAATTGAAAATATTTGCATATCTCTTAAGGAATATTTTTAATGAATTTTTGAAAATGAGGAAAGTCTGTGCACTTAAGCAGTGACTTAACTTTTTATTCAAAAAAGACCCCAAAGGTATCTTGGAATGTCTTGAAATTGTACACAGTCATAGTCAAGCATGCCCTGAACAAGAATCCATTGAATATATTTGCATATCTCTTGAAGAATATTTTTAATGAACTTTTGAAAATCAGGAAAGTGATCCATGCACTTGGACATTCCAAGTATGTTGGAATGTCTTGAAATTGTACTCAGTCATAGTCAACGACGCCCTGAACAAGAATCCGTTGAAAATATTTGCATATCGCTTAAGGAATATTTTTAATGAATTTTTGAAAATCAGGAAAGCGATCCATGCACTTAGGCAGTGACTTAACTTTTTTGTCAAAAAAGACCCCAAAAGTATCTTGGAATGTCTTGAAATTGTACAAAGTCATAGTGAAGCATGCCCTGAACAAGAATCCGTTGAATATATTTGCATATCTCTAGAAGAATATTTTTAATGAATTTTTGAAAATCCGAAAAGCGATCCATGCACTTGGACATTCCAAGTATGTTGGAATGTCTTGAAATTGTACTCGTTCATAGTCAACGACGCCCTGAACAAGAATCCATTGAAAATATTTGCATATCTCTTAAGGAATATTTTTAATGAATTTTTGAAAATGATGAAAGTCTGTGCACTTAGGCAGTGACTTAACTTTTTATTCAAAAAAGACCCCAAAGGTATCTTGGAATGTCTTGAAATTGTACACAGTCATCGTCAAGCATGCCCTGAACAAGAATCCGTTGAATATATTTGCATATCTCTTGAAGAATATTTTTAATGAACTTTTGAAAATCAGGAAAGCGATCCATGCACTTGGACATTCCAAGTATGTTGGAATATCTTGAAATTGTACTCAGTCATAGTCAACGACGCCCTGAACAAGAATCCGTTGAAAATATTTGCATATCGCTTAAGGAATATTTTTAATGAATTTTTGAAAATCAGGAAAGCGATCCATGCACTTAGGCAGTGACTTAACTTTTTTGTCAAAAAAGACCCCAAAAGTATCTTGGAATGTCTTGAAATTGTACACAGTCATAGTCAAGCATGCCCTGAACAAGAATCCGTTGAATATATTTGCATATCTCTTGAAGAATATTTTTAATGAATTTTTGAAAATCCGAAAAGCGATCCATGCACTTGGACATTCCAAGTATGTTGGAATGTCTTGAAATTGTACTCAGTCATAGTCAACGACGCCCTGAACAAGAATCAATTGAAAATATTTGCATATCTCTTAAGGAATATTTTTAATGAATTTTTGAAAATGAGGAAAGTCTGTGCACTTCGGCAGTGACTTAACTTTTTATTCAAAAAAGACCCCAAAAGTATCTTGGAATGTCTTGAAATTGTACACAGTCATAGTCAAGCATGCCCTGAACAAGAATCCGTTGAATATATTTGCATATCTCTTGAAGAATATTTTTAATGAACTTTTGAAAATCAGGAAAGCGATCCATGCACTTGGACATTCCAAGTATGTTGGAATGTCTTGAAATTGTACTCAGTCATAGTCAACGACGCCCTGAACAAGAATCCGTTGAAAATATTTGCATATCGCTTAAGGAATATTTTTAATGAATTTTTGAAAATCAGGAAAGCGATCCATGCACTTAGGCAGTGACTTAACTTTTTCGTCAAAAAAGACCCCAAAAGTATCTTGGAATGTCTTGAAATTGTACACAGTCATAGTCAAGCATGCCCTGAACAAGAATCCGTTGAATATATTTGCATATCTCTTGAAGAATATTTTTAATGAATTTTTGAAAATCCGGAAAGCGATCCATGCACTTGGACATTCCAAGTATGTTGGAATGTCTTGAAATTGTACTCGGTCATAGTCAACGACGCCCTGAACAAGAATCCATTGAAAATATTTGCATATCTCTTAAGGAATATTTTTAATGAATTTTTGAAAATGATGAAAGTCTGTGCACTTAGGCAGTGACTTAACTTTTTATTCAAAAAAGACCCCAAAGGTATCTTGGAATGTCTTGAAATTGTACACAGTCATAGTCAAGCATGCCCTGTACAAGAATCCGTTGAATATATTTGCATATCTCTTGAAGAATATTTTTAATGAACTTTTGAAAATCAGGAAAGCGATCCATGCACTTGGACATTCCAAGTATGTTGGAATGTCTTGAAATTGTACTCAGTCATAGTCAACGACGCCCTGAACAAGAATCCGTTGAAAATATTTGCATATCGCTTAAGGAATATTTTTAATGAATTTTTGAAAATGAGGAAAGTCTGTGCACTTAGGCAGTGACTTAACTTTTTATTCAAAAAAGACCCCAAAAGTATCTTGGAATGTCTTGAAATTGTACACAGTCATAGTCAAGCATGCCCTGAACAAGAATCCGTTGAATATATTTGCATATCTCTTGAAGAATATTTTTAATGAACTTTTGAAAATCAGGAAAGCGATCCATGCACTTGGACATTCCAAGTATGTTGGAATGTCTTGAAATTGTACTCAGTCATAGTCAACGACGCCCTGAACAAGAATCCGTTGAAAATATTTGCATATCGTTTAAGGAATATTTTTAAAGAATTTCTGAAAATCAGGAAAGCGATCCATGCACTTAGGCAGTGACTTAACTTTTTTGTCAAAAAAGACCCCAAAAGTATCTTGGAATGTCTTGAAATTGTACACAGTCATAGTCAAGAATGCCCTGAACAAGAATCCGTTGAATATATTTGCATATCTCTTGAAGAATATTTTTAATGAATTTTTGAAAATCCGGAAAGCGATCCATGCACTTGGACATTCCAAGTATGTTGGAATGTCTTGAAATTGTACTCGGTCATAGTCAACAACGCCCTGAACAAGAATCCATTGAAAATATTTGCATATCTCTTAAGGAATATTTTTAATGAATTTTTGAAAATGATGAAAGTCTGTGCACTTAGGCAGTGACTTAACTTTTTATTCAAAAAAGACCCCAAAGGTATCTTGGAATGTCTTGAAATTGTACACAGTCATAGTCAAGCATGCCCTGAACAAGAATCCGTTGAATATATTTGCATATCTCTTGAAGAATATTTTTAATGAACTTTTGAAAATCAGGAAAGCGATCCATGCACTTGGACATTCCAAGTATGTTGGAATGTCTTGAAATTGTACTCAGTCATAGTCAACGACGCCCTGAACAAGAATCCGTTGAAAATATTTGCATATCGCTTAAGGAATATTTCTAATGAATTTTTGAAAATCAGGAAAGCGATCCATGCACTTAGGCAGTGACTTAACTTTTTTGTCAAAAAAGACCCCAAAAGTATCTTGGAATGTCTTGAAATTGTACACAGTCATAGTCAAGCATGCCCTGAACAAGAATCCGTTGAATATATTTGCATATCTCTTGAAGAATATTTTTAATGAATTTTTGAAAATCCGAAAAGCGATCCATGCACTTGGACATTCCAAGTATGTTGGAATGTCTTGAAATTGTACTCAGTCATAGTCAACGACGCCCTGAACAAGAATCAATTGAAAATATTTGCATATCTCTTAAGGAATATTTTTAATGAATTTTTGAAAATGAGGAAAGTCTGTGCACTTAAGCAGTGACTTAACTTTTTATTCAAAAAAGACCCCAAAGGTATCTTGGAATGTCTTGAAATTGTACACAGTCATAGTCAAGCATGCCCTGAACAAGAATCCATTGAATATATTTGCATATCTCTTGAAGAATATTTTTAATGAACTTTTGAAAATCAGGAAAGCGATCCATGCACTTGGACATTCCAAGTATGTTGGAATGTCTTGAAATTGTACTCAGTCATAGTCAACGACGCCCTGAACAAGAATCCGTTGAAAATATTTGCATATCGCTTAAGGAATATTTTTAATGAATTTTTGAAAATCAGGAAAGCGAGCCATGCACTTAGGCAGTGACTTAACTTTTTTGTCAAAAAAGACCCCAAAAGTATCTTGGAATGTCTTGAAATTGTACAAAGTCATAGTGAAGCATGCCCTGAACAAGAATCCGTTGAATATATTTGCATATCTCTAGAAGAATATTTTTAATGAATTTTTGAAAATCCGAAAAGCGATCCATGCACTTGGACATTCCAAGTATGTTGGAATGTCTTGAAATTGTACTCGTTCATAGTCAACGACGCCCTGAACAAGAATCCATTGAAAATATTTGCATATCTCTTAAGGAATATTTTTAATGAATTTTTGAAAATGATGAAAGTCTGTGCACTTAGGCAGTGACTTAACTTTTTATTCAAAAAAGACCCCAAAGGTATCTTGGAATGTCTTGAAATTGTACACAGTCATCGTCAAGCATGCCCTGAACAAGAATCCGTTGAATATATTTGCATATCTCTTGAAGAATATTTTTAATGAACTTTTGAAAATCAGGAAAGCGATCCATGCACTTGGACATTCCAAGTATGTTGGAATATCTTGAAATTGTACTCAGTCATAGTCAACGACGCCCTGAACAAGAATCCGTTGAAAATATTTGCATATCGCTTAAGGAATATTTTTAATGAATTTTTGAAAATCAGGAAAGCGATCCATGCACTTAGGCAGTGACTTAACTTTTTTGTCAAAAAAGACCCCAAAAGTATCTTGGAATGTCTTGAAATTGTACACAGTCATAGTCAAGCATGCCCTGAACAAGAATCCGTTGAATATATTTGCATATCTCTTGAAGAATATTTTTAATGAATTTTTGAAAATCCGAAAAGCGATCCATGCACTTGGACATTCCAAGTATGTTGGAATGTCTTGAAATTGTACTCAGTCATAGTCAACGACGCCCTGAACAAGAATCAATTGAAAATATTTGCATATCTCTTAAGGAATATTTTTAATGAATTTTTGAAAATGAGGAAAGTCTGTGCACTTCGGCAGTGACTTAACTTTTTATTCAAAAAAGACCCCAAAAGTATCTTGGAATGTCTTGAAATTGTACACAGTCATAGTCAAGCATGCCCTGAACAAGAATCCGTTGAATATATTTGCATATCTCTTGAAGAATATTTTTAATGAACTTTTGAAAATCAGGAAAGCGATCCATGCACTTGGACATTCCAAGTATGTTGGAATGTCTTGAAATTGTACTCAGTCATAGTCAACGACGCCCTGAACAAGAATCCGTTGAAAATATTTGCATATCGCTTAAGGAATATTTTTAATGAATTTTTGAAAATCAGGAAAGCGATCCATGCACTTAGGCAGTGACTTAACTTTTTCGTCAAAAAAGACCCCAAAAGTATCTTGGAATGTCTTGAAATTGTACACAGTCATAGTCAAGCATGCCCTGAACAAGAATCCGTTGAATATATTTGCATATCTCTTGAAGAATATTTTTAATGAATTTTTGAAAATCCGGAAAGCGATCCATGCACTTGGACATTCCAAGTATGTTGGAATGTCTTGAAATTGTACTCGGTCATAGTCAACGACGCCCTGAACAAGAATCCATTGAAAATATTTGCATATCTCTTAAGGAATATTTTTAATGAATTTTTGAAAATGATGAAAGTCTGTGCACTTAGGCAGTGACTTAACTTTTTATTCAAAAAAGACCCCAAAGGTATCTTGGAATGTCTTGAAATTGTACACAGTCATAGTCAAGCATGCCCTGTACAAGAATCCGTTGAATATATTTGCATATCTCTTGAAGAATATTTTTAATGAACTTTTGAAAATCAGGAAAGCGATCCATGCACTTGGACATTCCAAGTATGTTGGAATGTCTTGAAATTGTACTCAGTCATAGTCAACGACGCCCTGAACAAGAATCCGTTGAAAATATTTGCATATCGCTTAAGGAATATTTTTAATAAATTTTTGAAAATCAGGAAAGCAATCCATGCACTTAGGCAGTGACTTAACTTTTTTGTCAAAAAAGACCCCAAAAGTATCTTGGAATGTCTTGAAATTGTACACAGTCATAGTCAAGCATGCCCTGAACAAGAATCCGTTGAATATATTTGCATATCTCTTGAAGAATATTTTTAATGAATTTTTGAAAATCCGAAAAGCGATCCATGCACTTGGACATTCCAAGTATGTTGGAATGTCTTGAAATTGTACTCGGTCATAGTCAACGACGCCCTGAACAAGAATCCATTGAAAATATTTGCATATCTCTTAAGGAATATTTTTAATGAATTTTTGAAAATGATGAAAGTCTGTGCACTTAGGCAGTGACTTAACTTTTTATTCAAAAAAGACCCCAAAGGTATCTTGGAATGTCTTGAAATTGTACACAGTCATAGTCAAGCATGCCCTGAACAAGAATCCGTTGAATATATTTGCATATCTCTTGAAGAATATTTTTAATGAACTTTTGAAAATCAGGAAAGCGATCCATGCACTTGGACATTCCAAGTATGTTGGAATGTCTTGAAATTGTACTCAGTCATAGTCAACGACGCCCTGAACAAGAATCCGTTGAAAATATTTGCATATCGCTTAAGGAATATTTTTAATGAATTTTTGAAAATCAGGAAAGCGATCCATGCACTTAGGCAGTGACTTAACTTTTTTGTCAAAAAAGACCCCAAAAGTATCTTGGAATGTCTTGAAATTGTACACAGTCATAGTCAAGCATGCCCTGAACAAGAATCCGTTGAATATATTTGCATATCTCTTGAAGAATATTTTTAATGAATTTTTGAAAATCCGAAAAGAGATCCATGCACTTGGACATTCCAAGTATGTTGGAATGTCTTGAAATTGTACTCAGTCATAGTCAACGACGCCCTGAACAAGAATCAATTGAAAATATTTGCATATCTCTTAAGGAATATTTTTAATGAATTTTTGAAAATGAGGAAAGTCTGTGCACTTCGGCAGTGACTTAACTTTTTATTCAAAAAAGACCCCAAAAGTATCTTGGAATGTCTTGAAATTGTACACAGTCATAGTCAAGCATGCCCTGAACAAGAATCCGTTGAATATATTTGCATATCTCTTGAAGAATATTTTTAATGAATTTTTGAAAATCCGAAAAGCGATCCATGCACTTGGACATTCCAAGTATGTTGGAATGTCTTGAAATTGTACTCAGTCATAGTCAACGACGCCCTGAACAAGAATCAATTGAAAATATTTGCATATCTCTTAAGGAATATTTTTAATGAATTTTTGAAAATGAGGAAAGTCTGTGCACTTCGGCAGTGACTTAACTTTTTATTCAAAAAAGACCCCAAAAGTATCTTGGAATGTCTTGAAATTGTACACAGTCATAGTCAAGCATGCCCTGAACAAGAATCCGTTGAATATATTTGCATATCTCTTGAAGAATATTTTTAATGAACTTTTGAAAATCAGGAAAGCGATCCATGCACTTGGACATTCCAAGTATGTTGGAATGTCTTGAAATTGTACTCAGTCATAGTCAACGACGCCCTGAACAAGAATCCGTTGAAAATATTTGCATATCGCTTAAGGAATATTTTTAATGAATTTTTGAAAATCAGGAAAGCGATCCATGCACTTAGGCAGTGACTTAACTTTTTCGTCAAAAAAGACCCCAAAAGTATCTTGGAATGTCTTGAAATTGTACACAGTCATAGTCAAGCATGCCCTGAACAAGAATCCGTTGAATATATTTGCATATCTCTTGAAGAATATTTTTAATGAATTTTTGAAAATCCGGAAAGCGATCCATGCACTTGGACATTCCAAGTATGTTGGAATGTCTTGAAATTGTACTCGGTCATAGTCAACGACGCCCTGAACAAGAATCCATTGAAAATATTTGCATATCTCTTAAGGAATATTTTTAATGAATTTTTGAAAATGATGAAAGTCTGTGCACTTAGGCAGTGACTTAACTTTTTATTCAAAAAAGACCCCAAAGGTATCTTGGAATGTCTTGAAATTGTACACAGTCATAGTCAAGCATGCCCTGTACAAGAATCCGTTGAATATATTTGCATATCTCTTGAAGAATATTTTTAATGAACTTTTGAAAATCAGGAAAGCGATCCATGCACTTGGACATTCCAAGTATGTTGGAATGTCTTGAAATTGTACTCAGTCATAGTCAACGACGCCCTGAACAAGAATCCGTTGAAAATATTTGCATATCGCTTAAGGAATATTTTTAATGAATTTTTGAAAATCAGGAAAGCAATCCATGCACTTAGGCAGTGACTTAACTTTTTTGTCAAAAAAGACCCCAAAAGTATCTTGGAATGTCTTGAAATTGTACACAGTCATAGTCAAGCATGCCCTGAACAAGAATCCGTTGAATATATTTGCATATCTCTTGAAGAATATTTTTAATGAATTTTTGAAAATCCGAAAAGCGATCCATGCACTTGGACATTCCAAGTATGTTGGAATGTCTTGAAATTGTACTCAGTCATAGTCAACAACGCCCTGAACAAGAATCAATTGAAAATATTTGCATATCTCTTAAGGAATATTTTTAATGAATTTTTGAAAATGAGGAAAGTCTGTGCACTTAGGCAGTGACTTAACTTTTTATTCAAAAAAGACCCCAAAAGTATCTTGGAATGTCTTGAAATTGTACACAGTCATAGTCAAGCATGCCCTGAACAAGAATCCGTTGAATATATTTGCATATCTCTTGAAGAATATTTTTAATGAACTTTTGAAAATCAGGAAAGCGATCCATGCACTTGGACATTCCAAGTATGTTGGAATGTCTTGAAATTGTACTCAGTCATAGTCAACGACGCCCTGAACAAGAATCCGTTGAAAATATTTGCATATCGTTTAAGGAATATTTTTAAAGAATTTCTGAAAATCAGGAAAGCGATCCATGCACTTAGGCAGTGACTTAACTTTTTCGTCAAAAAAGACCCCAAAAGTATCTTGGAATGTCTTGAAATTGTACACAGTCATAGTCAAGCATGCCCTGAACAAGAATCCGTTGAATATATTTGCATATCTCTTGAAGAATATTTTTAATGAATTTTTGAAAATCCGGAAAGCGATCCATGCACTTGGACATTCCAAGTATGTTGGAATGTCTTGAAATTGTACTCGGTCATAGTCAACGACGCCCTGAACAAGAATCCATTGAAAATATTTGCATATCTCTTAAGGAATATTTTTAATGAATTTTTGAAAATGATGAAAGTCTGTGCACTTAGGCAGTGACTTAACTTTTTATTCAAAAAAGACCCCAAAGGTATCTTGGAATGTCTTGAAATTGTACACAGTCATAGTCAAGCATGCCCTGAACAAGAATCCGTTGAATATATTTGCATATCTCTTGAAGAATATTTTTAATGAACTTTTGAAAATCAGGAAAGCGATCCATGCACTTGGACATTCCAAGTATGTTGGAATGTCTTGAAATTGTACTCAGTCATAGTCAACGACGCCCTGAACAAGAATCCGTTGAAAATATTTGCATATCGCTTAAGGAATATTTTTAATGAATTTTTGAAAATCAGGAAAGCGATCCATGCACTTAGGCAGTGACTTAACTTTTTTGTCAAAAAAGACCCCAAAAGTATCTTGGAATGTCTTGAAATTGTACACAGTCATAGTCAAGCATGCCCTGAACAAGAATCCGTTGAATATATTTGCATATCTCTTGAAGAATATTTTTAATGAATTTTTGAAAATCCGAAAAGAGATCCATGCACTTGGACATTCCAAGTATGTTGGAATGTCTTGAAATTGTACTCAGTCATAGTCAACGACGCCCTGAACAAGAATCAATTGAAAATATTTGCATATCTCTTAAGGAATATTTTTAATGAATTTTTGAAAATGAGGAAAGTCTGTGCACTTAGGCAGTGACTTAACTTTTTATTCAAAAAAGACCCCAAAGGTATCTTGGAATGTCTTGAAATTGTACACAGTCATAGTCAAGCATGCCCTGAACAAGAATCCGTTGAATATATTTGCATATCTCTTGAAGAATATTTTTAATGAATTTTTGAAAATCCGAAAAGAGATCCATGCACTTGGACATTCCAAGTATGTTAGAATGTCTTGAAATTGTACTCAGTCATAGTCAACGACGCCCTGAACAAGAATCCGTTGAAAATATTTGCATATCGCTTAAGGAATATTTTTAATGAATTTTTGAAAATGATGAAAGTCTGTGCACTTAGGCAGTGACTTAACTTTTTATTCAAAAAAGACCCCAAAGGTATCTTGGAATGTCTTGAAATTGTACACAGTCATAGTCAAGCATGCCCTGAACAAGAATCCGTTGAATATATTTGCATATCTCTTGAAGAATATTTTTAATGAATTTTTGAAAATCCGAAAAGCGATCCATGCACTTGGGCATTCCAAGTATGTTGGAATGTCTTGAAATTGTACTCAGTCATAGTCAACGACGCCCTGAACAAGAATCAATTGAAAATATTTGCATATCTCTTAAGGAATATTTTTAATGAATTTTTGAAAATGAGGAAAGTCTGTGCACTTAGGCAGTGACTTAACTTTTTATTCAAAAAAGACCCCAAAAGTATCTTGGAATGTCTTGAAATTGTACACAGTCATAGTCAAGCATGCCCTGAACAAGAATCCGTTGAATATATTTGCATATCTCTTGAAGAATATTTTTAATGAACTTTTGAAAATCAGGAAAGCGATCCATGCACTTGGACATTCCAAGTATGTTGGAATGTCTTGAAATTGTACTCAGTCATAGTCAACGACGCCCTGAACAAGAATCCGTTGAAAATATTTGCATATCGTTTAAGGAATATTTTTAAAGAATTTCTGAAAATCAGGAAAGCGATCCATGCACTTAGGCAGTGACTTAACTTTTTCGTCAAAAAAGACCCCAAAAGTATCTTGGAATGTCTTGAAATTGTACACAGTCATAGTCAAGCATGCCCTGAACAAGAATCCGTTGAATATATTTGCATATCTCTTGAAGAATATTTTTAATGAATTTTTGAAAATCCGGAAAGCGATCCATGCACTTGGACATTCCAAGTATGTTGGAATGTCTTGAAATTGTACTCGGTCATAGTCAACGACGCCCTGAACAAGAATCCATTGAAAATATTTGCATATCTCTTAAGGAATATTTTTAATGAATTTTTGAAAATGATGAAAGTCTGTGCACTTAGGCAGTGACTTAACTTTTTATTCAAAAAAGACCCCAAAGGTATCTTGGAATGTCTTGAAATTGTACACAGTCATAGTCAAGCATGCCCTGAACAAGAATCCGTTGAATATATTTGCATATCTCTTGAAGAATATTTTTAATGAACTTTTGAAAATCAGGAAAGCGATCCATGCACTTGGACATTCCAAGTATGTTGGAATGTCTTGAAATTGTACTCAGTCATAGTCAACGACGCCCTGAACAAGAATCCGTTGAAAATATTTGCATATCGCTTAAGGAATATTTTTAATGAATTTTTGAAAATCAGGAAAGCGATCCATGCACTTAGGCAGTGACTTAACTTTTTTGTCAAAAAAGACCCCAAAAGTATCTTGGAATGTCTTGAAATTGTACACAGTCATAGTCAAGCATGCCCTGAACAAGAATCCGTTGAATATATTTGCATATCTCTTGAAGAATATTTTTAATGAATTTTTGAAAATCCGAAAAGAGATCCATGCACTTGGACATTCCAAGTATGTTGGAATGTCTTGAAATTGTACTCAGTCATAGTCAACGACGCCCTGAACAAGAATCAATTGAAAATATTTGCATATCTCTTAAGGAATATTTTTAATGAATTTTTGAAAATGAGGAATTTCTGTGCACTTAGGCAGTGACTTAACTTTTTATTCAAAAAAGACCCCAAAGGTATCTTGGAATGTCTTGAAATTGTACACAGTCATAGTCAAGCATGCCCTGAACAAGAATCCATTGAATATATTTGCATATCTCTTGAAGAATATTTTTAATGAACTTTTGAAAATCAGGAAAGCAATCCATGCACTTGGACATTCCAAGTATGTTGGAATGTCTTGAAATTGTACTCAGTCATAGTCAACGACGCCCTGAACAAGAATCCGTTGAAAATATTTGCATATGGCTTAAGGAATATTTTTAATGAATTTTTGAAAATCAGGAAAGCGATCCATGCACTTAGGCAGTGACTTAACTTTTTTGTCAAAAAAGACCCCAAAAGTATCTTGGAATGTCTTGAAATTGTACACAGTCATAGTCAAGCATGCCCTGAACAAGAATCCGTTGAATATATTTGCATATCTCTTGAAGAATATTTTTAATGAATTTTTGAAAATCCGAAAAGCGATCCATGCACTTGGACATTCCAAGTATGTTGGAATGTCTTGAAATTGTACACAGTCATAGTCAAGCATGCCCTGAACAAGAATCAATTGAAAATATTTGCATATCTCTTAAGGAATATTTTTAATGAATTTTTGAAAATGAGGAAAGTCTGTGCACTTAGGCAGTGACTTAACTTTTTATTCAAAAAAGACCCCAAAAGTATCTTGGAATGTCTTGAAATTGTACACAGTCATAGTCAAGCATGCCCTGAACAAGAATCCGTTGAATATATTTGCTTATCTCTTGAAGAATATTTTTAATGAACTTTTGAAAATCAGGAAAGCGATCCATGCACTTGGACATTCCAAGTATGTTGGAATGTCTTGAAATTGTACTCAGTCATAGTCAACGACGCCCTGAACAAGAATCCGTTGAAAATATTTGCATATCGTTTAAGGAATATTTTTAAAGAATTTCTGAAAATCAGGAAAGCGATCCATGCACTTAGGCAGTGACTTAACTTTTTCGTCAAAAAAGACCCCAAAAGTATCTTGGAATGTCTTGAAATTGTACACAGTCATAGTCAAGCATGCCCTGAACAAGAATCCGTTGAATATATTTGCATATCTCTTGAAGAATATTTTTAATGAATTTTTGAAAATCCGGAAAGCGATCCATGCACTTGGACATTCCAAGTATGTTGGAATGTCTTGAAATTGTACTCGGTCATAGTCAACGACGCCCTGAACAAGAATCCATTGAAAATATTTGCATATCTCTTAAGGAATATTTTTAATGAATTTTTGAAAATGATGAAAGTCTGTGCACTTAGGCAGTGACTTAACTTTTTATTCAAAAAAGACCCCAAAGGTATCTTGGAATGTCTTGAAATTGTACACAGTCATAGTCAAGCATGCCCTGAACAAGAATCCGTTGAATATATTTGCATATCTCTTGAAGAATATTTTTAATGAACTTTTGAAAATCAGGAAAGCGATCCATGCACTTGGACATTCCAAGTATGTTGGAATGTCTTGAAATTGTACTCAGTCATAGTCAACGACGCCCTGAACAAGAATCCGTTGAAAATATTTGCATATCGCTTAAGGAATATTTTTAATGAATTTTTGAAAATCAGGAAAGCGATCCATGCACTTAGGCAGTGACTTAACTTTTTTGTCAAAAAAGACCCCAAAAGTATCTTGGAATGTCTTGAAATTGTACACAGTCATAGTCAAGCATGCCCTGAACAAGAATCCGTTGAATATATTTGCATATCTCTTGAAGAATATTTTTAATGAATTTTTGAAAATCCGAAAAGAGATCCATGCACTTGGACATTCCAAGTATGTTAGAATGTCTTGAAATTGTACTCAGTCATAGTCAACGACGCCCTGAACAAGAATCCGTTGAAAATATTTGCATATCGCTTAAGGAATATTTTTAATGAATTTTTGAAAATGATGAAAGTCTGTGCACTTAGGCAGTGACTTAACTTTTTATTCAAAAAAGACCCCAAAGGTATCTTGGAATGTCTTGAAATTGTACACAGTCATAGTCAAGCATGCCCTGAACAAGAATCCGTTGAATATATTTGCATATCTCTTGAAGAATATTTTTAATGAATTTTTGAAAATCCGAAAAGCGATCCATGCACTTGGGCATTCCAAGTATGTTGGAATGTCTTGAAATTGTACTCAGTCATAGTCAACGACGCCCTGAACAAGAATCAATTGAAAATATTTGCATATCTCTTAAGGAATATTTTTAATGAATTTTTGAAAATGAGGAAAGTCTGTGCACTTAGGCAGTGACTTAACTTTTTATTCAAAAAAGACCCCAAAAGTATCTTGGAATGTCTTGAAATTGTACACAGTCATAGTCAAGCATGCCCTGAACAAGAATCCGTTGAATATATTTGCATATCTCTTGAAGAATATTTTTAATGAACTTTTGAAAATCAGGAAAGCGATCCATGCACTTGGACATTCCAAGTATGTTGGAATGTCTTGAAATTGTACTCAGTCATAGTCAACGACGCCCTGAACAAGAATCCGTTGAAAATATTTGCATATCGTTTAAGGAATATTTTTAAAGAATTTCTGAAAATCAGGAAAGCGATCCATGCACTTAGGCAGTGACTTAACTTTTTCGTCAAAAAAGACCCCAAAAGTATCTTGGAATGTCTTGAAATTGTACACAGTCATAGTCAAGCATGCCCTGAACAAGAATCCGTTGAATATATTTGCATATCTCTTGAAGAATATTTTTAATGAATTTTTGAAAATCCGGAAAGCGATCCATGCACTTGGACATTCCAAGTATGTTGGAATGTCTTGAAATTGTACTCGGTCATAGTCAACGACGCCCTGAACAAGAATCCATTGAAAATATTTGCATATCTCTTAAGGAATATTTTTAATGAATTTTTGAAAATGATGAAAGTCTGTGCACTTAGGCAGTGACTTAACTTTTTATTCAAAAAAGACCCCAAAGGTATCTTGGAATGTCTTGAAATTGTACACAGTCATAGTCAAGCATGCCCTGAACAAGAATCCGTTGAATATATTTGCATATCTCTTGAAGAATATTTTTAATGAACTTTTGAAAATCAGGAAAGCGATCCATGCACTTGGACATTCCAAGTATGTTGGAATGTCTTGAAATTGTACTCAGTCATAGTCAACGACGCCCTGAACAAGAATCCGTTGAAAATATTTGCATATCGCTTAAGGAATATTTTTAATGAATTTTTGAAAATCAGGAAAGCGATCCATGCACTTAGGCAGTGACTTAACTTTTTTGTCAAAAAAGACCCCAAAAGTATCTTGGAATGTCTTGAAATTGTACACAGTCATAGTCAAGCATGCCCTGAACAAGAATCCGTTGAATATATTTGCATATCTCTTGAAGAATATTTTTAATGAATTTTTGAAAATCCGAAAAGAGATCCATGCACTTGGACATTCCAAGTATGTTGGAATGTCTTGAAATTGTACTCAGTCATAGTCAACGACGCCCTGAACAAGAATCAATTGAAAATATTTGCATATCTCTTAAGGAATATTTTTAATGAATTTTTGAAAATGAGGAATTTCTGTGCACTTAGGCAGTGACTTAACTTTTTATTCAAAAAAGACCCCAAAGGTATCTTGGAATGTCTTGAAATTGTACACAGTCATAGTCAAGCATGCCCTGAACAAGAATCCATTGAATATATTTGCATATCTCTTGAAGAATATTTTTAATGAACTTTTGAAAATCAGGAAAGCAATCCATGCACTTGGACATTCCAAGTATGTTGGAATGTCTTGAAATTGTACTCAGTCATAGTCAACGACGCCCTGAACAAGAATCCGTTGAAAATATTTGCATATGGCTTAAGGAATATTTTTAATGAATTTTTGAAAATCAGGAAAGCGATCCATGCACTTAGGCAGTGACTTAACTTTTTTGTCAAAAAAGACCCCAAAAGTATCTTGGAATGTCTTGAAATTGTACACAGTCATAGTCAAGCATGCCCTGAACAAGAATCCGTTGAATATATTTGCATATCTCTTGAAGAATATTTTTAATGAATTTTTGAAAATCCGAAAAGCGATCCATGCACTTGGACATTCCAAGTATGTTGGAATGTCTTGAAATTGTACACAGTCATAGTCAAGCATGCCCTGAACAAGAATCAATTGAAAATATTTGCATATCTCTTAAGGAATATTTTTAATGAATTTTTGAAAATGAGGAAAGTCTGTGCACTTAGGCAGTGACTTAACTTTTTATTCAAAAAAGACCCCAAAAGTATCTTGGAATGTCTTGAAATTGTACACAGTCATAGTCAAGCATGCCCTGAACAAGAATCCGTTGAATATATTTGCTTATCTCTTGAAGAATATTTTTAATGAACTTTTGAAAATCAGGAAAGCGATCCATGCACTTGGACATTCCAAGTATGTTGGAATGTCTTGAAATTGTACTCAGTCATAGTCAACGACGCCCTGAACAAGAATCCGTTGAAAATATTTGCATATCGTTTAAGGAATATTTTTAAAGAATTTCTGAAAATCAGGAAAGCGATCCATGCACTTAGGCAGTGACTTAACTTTTTCGTCAAAAAAGACCCCAAAAGTATCTTGGAATGTCTTGAAATTGTACACAGTCATAGTCAAGCATGCCCTGAACAAGAATCCGTTGAATATATTTGCATATCTCTTGAAGAATATTTTTAATGAATTTTTGAAAATCCGCAAAGCGATCCATGCACTTGGACATTCCAAGTATGTTGGAATGTCTTGAAATTGTACTCGGTCATAGTCAACGACGCCCTGAACAAGAATCCATTGAAAATATTTGCATATCTCTTAAGGAATATTTTTAATGAATTTTTGAAAATGATGAAAGTCTGTGCACTTAGGCAGTGACTTAACTTTTTATTCAAAAAAGACCCCAAAGGTATCTTGGAATGTCTTGAAATTGTACACAGTCATAGTCAAGCATGCCCTGAACAAGAATCCGTTGAATATATTTGCATATCTCTTGAAGAATATTTTTAATGAACTTTTGAAAATCAGGAAAGCGATCCATGCACTTGGACATTCCAAGTATGTTGGAATGTCTTGAAATTGTACTCAGTCATAGTCAACGACGCCCTGAACAAGAATCCGTTGAAAATATTTGCATATCGCTTAAGGAATATTTTTAATGAATTTTTGAAAATCAGGAAAGCGATCCATGCACTTAGGCAGTGACTTAACTTTTTTGTCAAAAAAGACCCCAAAAGTATCTTGGAATGTCTTGAAATTGTACACAGTCATAGTCAAGCATGCCCTGAACAAGAATCCGTTGAATATATTTGCATATCTCTTGAAGAATATTTTTAATGAATTTTTGAAAATCCGAAAAGAGATCCATGCACTTGGACATTCCAAGTATGTTGGAATGTCTTGAAATTGTACTCAGTCATAGTCAACGACGCCCTGAACAAGAATCAATTGAAAATATTTGCATATCTCTTAAGGAATATTTTAAATGAATTTTTGAAAATGAGGAAAGTCTGTGCACTTAGGCAGTGACTTAACTTTTTATTCAAAAAAGACCCCAAAGGTATCTTGGAATGTCTTGAAATTGTACACAGTCATAGTCAAGCATGCCCTGAACAAGAATCCATTGAATATATTTGCATATCTCTTGAAGAATATTTTTTATGAACTTTTGAAAATCAGGAAAGCGATCCATGCACTTGGACATTCCAAGTATGTTGGAATGTCTTGAAATTGTACTCAGTCATAGTCAACGACGCCCTGAACAAGAATCCGTTGAAAATATTTGCATATTGCTTAAGGAATATTTTTAATGAATTTTTGAAAATCAGGAAAGCGATCCATGCACTTAGGCAGTGACTTAACTTTTTTGTCAAAAAAGACCCCAAAAGTATCTTGGAATGTCTTGAAATTGTACACAGTCATAGTCAAGCATGCCCTGAACAAGAATCCGTTGAATATATTTGCATATCTCTTGAAGAATATTTTTAATGAATTTTTGAAAATCCGAAAAGCGATCCATGCACTTGGACATTCCAAGTATGTTGGAATGTCTTGAAATTGTACACAGTCATAGTCAAGCATGCCCTGAACAAGAATCAATTGAAAATATTTGCATATCTCTTAAGGAATATTTTTAATGAATTTTTGAAAATGAGGAAAGTCTGTGCACTTAGGCAGTGACTTAACTTTTTATTCAAAAAAGACCCCAAAAGTATCTTGGAATGTCTTGAAATTGTACACAGTCATAGTCAAGCATGCCCTGAACAAGAATCCGTTGAATATATTTGCATATCTCTTGAAGAATATTTTTAATGAACTTTTGAAAATCAGGAAAGCGATCCATGCACTTGGACATTCCAAGTATGTTGGAATGTCTTGAAATTGTACTCAGTCATAGTCAACGACGCCCTGAACAAGAATCCGTTGAAAATATTTGCATATCGTTTAAGGAATATTTTTAAAGAATTTCTGAAAATCAGGAAAGCGATCCATGCACTTAGGCAGTGACTTAACTTTTTTGTCAAAAAAGACCCCAAAAGTATCTTGGAATGTCTTGAAATTGTACACAGTCATAGTCAAGAATGCCCTGAACAAGAATCCATTGAATATATTTGCATATCTCTTGAAGAATATTTTTAATGAATTTTTGAAAATCCGGAAAGCGATCCATGCACTTGGACATTCCAAGTATGTTGGAATGTCTTGAAATTGTACTCGGTCATAGTCAACGACGCCCTGAACAAGAATCCATTGAAAATATTTGCATATCTCTTAAGGAATATTTTTAATGAATTTTTGAAAATGATGAAAGTCTGTGCACTTAGGCAGTGACTTAACTTTTTATTCAAAAAAGACCCCAAAGGTATCTTGGAATGTCTTGAAATTGTACACAGTCATAGTCAAGCATGCCCTGAACAAGAATCCGTTGAATATATTTGCATATCTCTTGAAGAATATTTTTAATGAACTTTTGAAAATCAGGAAAGCGATCCATGCACTTGGACATTCCAAGTATGTTGGAATGTCTTGAAATTGTACTCAGTCATAGTCAACGACGCCCTGAACAAGAATCCGTTGAAAATATTTGCATATCGTTTAAGGAATATTTTTAAAGAATTTCTGAAAATCAGGAAAGCGATCCATGCACTTAGGCAGTGACTTAACTTTTTCGTCAAAAAAGACCCCAAAAGTATCTTGGAATGTCTTGAAATTGTACACAGTCATAGTCAAGCATGCCCTGAACAAGAATCCGTTGAATATATTTGCATATCTCTTGAAGAATATTTTTAATGAATTTTTGAAAATCCGGAAAGCGATCCATGCACTTGGACATTCCAAGTATGTTGGAATGTCTTGAAATTGTACTCGGTCATAGTCAACGACGCCCTGAACAAGAATCCATTGAAAATATTTGCATATCTCTTAAGGAATATTTTTAATGAATTTTTGAAAATGAGGAAAGTCTGTGCACTTAGGCAGTGACTTAACTTTTTATTCAAAAAAGACCCCAAAAGTATCTTGGAATGTCTTGAAATTGTACACAGTCATAGTCAAGCATGCCCTGAACAAGAATCCGTTGAATATATTTGCATATCTCTTGAAGAATATTTTTAATGAACTTTTGAAAATCAGGAAAGCGATCCATGCACTTGGACATTCCAAGTATGTTGGAATGTCTTGAAATTGTACTCAGTCATAGTCAACGACGCCCTGAACAAGAATCCGTTGAAAATATTTGCATATCGCTTAAGGAATATTTTTAATAAATTTTTGAAAATCAGGAAAGCGATCCATGCACTTAGGCAGTGACTTAACTTTTTATTCAAAAAAGACCCCAAAAGTATCTTGGAATGTCTTGAAATTGTACACAGTCATAGTCAAGCATGCCCTGAACAAGAATCCGTTGAATATATTTGCATATCTCTTGAAGAATATTTTTAATGAATTTTTGAAAATCCGAAAAGCGATCCATGCACTTGGACATTCCAAGTATGTTGGAATGTCTTGAAATTGTACTCAGTCATAGTCAACGACGCCCTGAACAAGAATCAATTGAAAATATTTGCATATCTCTTAAGGAATATTTTTAATGAATTTTTGAAAATGAGGAAAGTCTGTGCACTTCGGCAGTGACTTAACTTTTTATTCAAAAAAGACCCCAAAAGTATCTTGGAATGTCTTGAAATTGTACACAGTCATAGTCAAGCATGCCCTGAACAAGAATCCGTTGAATATATTTGCATATCTCTTGAAGAATATTTTTAATGAATTTTTGAAAATCCGAAAAGCGATCCATGCACTTGGACATTCCAAGTATGTTGGAATGTCTTGAAATTGTACTCAGTCATAGTCAACGACGCCCTGAACAAGAATCAATTGAAAATATTTGCATATCTCTTAAGGAATATTTTTAATGAATTTTTGAAAATGAGGAAAGTCTGTGCCCCTTCGGCAGTGACTTAACTTTTTATTCAAAAAAGACCCCAAAAGTATCTTGGAATGTCTTGAAATTGTACACAGTCATAGTCAAGCATGCCCTGAACAAGAATCCGTTGAATATATTTGCATATCTCTTGAAGAATATTTTTAATGAACTTTTGAAAATCAGGAAAGCGATCCATGCACTTGGACATTCCAAGTATGTTGGAATGTCTTGAAATTGTACTCAGTCATAGTCAACGACGCCCTGAACAAGAATCCGTTGAAAATATTTGCATATCGCTTAAGGAATATTTTTAATGAATTTTTGAAAATCAGGAAAGCGATCCATGCACTTAGGCAGTGACTTAACTTTTTCGTCAAAAAAGACCCCAAAAGTATCTTGGAATGTCTTGAAATTGTACACAGTCATAGTCAAGCATGCCCTGAACAAGAATCCGTTGAATATATTTGCATATCTCTTGAAGAATATTTTTAATGAATTTTTGAAAATCCGGAAAGCGATCCATGCACTTGGACATTCCAAGTATGTTGGAATGTCTTGAAATTGTACTCGGTCATAGTCAACGACGCCCTGAACAAGAATCCATTGAAAATATTTGCATATCTCTTAAGGAATATTTTTAATGAATTTTTGAAAATGATGAAAGTCTGTGCACTTAGGCAGTGACTTAACTTTTTATTCAAAAAAGACCCCAAAGGTATCTTGGAATGTCTTGAAATTGTACACAGTCATAGTCAAGCATGCCCTGTACAAGAATCCGTTGAATATATTTGCATATCTCTTGAAGAATATTTTTAATGAACTTTTGAAAATCAGGAAAGCGATCCATGCACTTGGACATTCCAAGTATGTTGGAATGTCTTGAAATTGTACTCAGTCATAGTCAACGACGCCCTGAACAAGAATCCGTTGAAAATATTTGCATATCGCTTAAGGAATATTTTTAATGAATTTTTGAAAATCAGGAAAGCAATCCATGCACTTAGGCAGTGACTTAACTTTTTTGTCAAAAAAGACCCCAAAAGTATCTTGGAATGTCTTGAAATTGTACACAGTCATAGTCAAGCATGCCCTGAACAAGAATCCGTTGAATATATTTGCATATCTCTTGAAGAATATTTTTAATGAATTTTTGAAAATCCGAAAAGCGATCCATGCACTTGGACATTCCAAGTATGTTGGAATGTCTTGAAATTGTACTCAGTCATAGTCAACGACACCCTGAACAAGAATCAATTGAAAATATTTGCATATCTCTTAAGGAATATTTTTAATGAATTTTTGAAAATGAGGAAAGTCTGTGCACTTAGGCAGTGACTTAACTTTTTATTCAAAAAAGACCCCAAAAGTATCTTGGAATGTCTTGAAATTGTACACAGTCATACTCAAGCATGCCCTGAACAAGAATCCGTTGAATATATTTGCATATCTTTTGAAGAATATTTTTAATGAACTTTTGAAAATCAGGAAAGCGATCCATGCACTTTGACATTCCAAGTATGTTGGAATGTCTTGAAATTGTACTCAGTCATAGTCAACGACGCCCTGAACAAGAATCCGTTGAAAATATTTGCATATCGTTTAAGGAATATTTTTAAAGAATTTCTGAAAATCATGAAAGCGATCCATGCACTTAGGCAGTGACTTAACTTTTTCGTCAAAAAAGACCCCAAAAGTATCTTGGAATGTCTTGAAATTGTACACAGTCATAGTCAAGCATGCCCTGAACAAGAATCCGTTGAATATATTTGCATATCTCTTGAAGAATATTTTTAATGAATTTTTGAAAATCCGGAAAGCGATCCATGCACTTGAACATTCCAAGTATGTTGGAATGTCTTGAAATTGTACTCGGTCATAGTCAACGACGCCCTGCACAAGAATCCATTGAAAATATTTGCATATCTCTTAAGGAATATTTTTAATGAATTTTTGAAAATGATGAAAGTCTGTGCACTTAGGCAGTGACTTAACTTTTTATTCAAAAAAGACCCCAAAGGTATCTTGGAATGTCTTGAAATTGTACACAGTCATAGTCAAGCATGCCCTGAACAAGAATCCGTTGAATATATTTGCATATCTCTTGAAGAATATTTTTAATGAACTTTTGAAAATCAGGAAAGCGATCCATGCACTTGGACATTCCAAGTATGTTGGAATGTCTTGAAATTGTACTCAGTCATAGTCAACGACGCCCTGAACAAGAATCCGTTGAAAATATTTGCATATCTCTTAAGGAATATTTTTAATGAATTTTTGAAAATGAGGAAAGTCTGTGCCCCTTCGGCAGTGACTTAACTTTTTATTCAAAAAAGACCCCAAAAGTATCTTGGAATGTCTTGAAATTGTACACAGTCATAGTCAAGCATGCCCTGAACAAGAATCCGTTGAATATATTTGCATATCTCTTGAAGAATATTTTTAATGAACTTTTGAAAATCAGGAAAGCGATCCATGCACTTGGACATTCCAAGTATGTTGGAATGTCTTGAAATTGTACTCAGTCATAGTCAACGACGCCCTGAACAAGAATCCGTTGAAAATATTTGCATATCGCTTAAGGAATATTTTTAATGAATTTTTGAAAATCAGGAAAGCGATCCATGCACTTAGGCAGTGACTTAACTTTTTCGTCAAAAAAGACCCCAAAAGTATCTTGGAATGTCTTGAAATTGTACACAGTCATAGTCAAGCATGCCCTGAACAAGAATCCGTTGAATATATTTGCATATCTCTTGAAGAATATTTTTAATGAATTTTTGAAAATCCGGAAAGCGATCCATGCACTTGGACATTCCAAGTATGTTGGAATGTCTTGAAATTGTACTCGGTCATAGTCAACGACGCCCTGAACAAGAATCCATTGAAAATATTTGCATATCTCTTAAGGAATATTTTTAATGAATTTTTGAAAATGATGAAAGTCTGTGCACTTAGGCAGTGACTTAACTTTTTATTCAAAAAAGACCCCAAAGGTATCTTGGAATGTCTTGAAATTGTACACAGTCATAGTCAAGCATGCCCTGTACAAGAATCCGTTGAATATATTTGCATATCTCTTGAAGAATATTTTTAATGAACTTTTGAAAATCAGGAAAGCGATCCATGCACTTGGACATTCCAAGTATGTTGGAATGTCTTGAAATTGTACTCAGTCATAGTCAACGACGCCCTGAACAAGAATCCGTTGAAAATATTTGCATATCGCTTAAGGAATATTTTTAATGAATTTTTGAAAATCAGGAAAGCAATCCATGCACTTAGGCAGTGACTTAACTTTTTTGTCAAAAAAGACCCCAAAAGTATCTTGGAATGTCTTGAAATTGTACACAGTCATAGTCAAGCATGCCCTGAACAAGAATCCGTTGAATATATTTGCATATCTCTTGAAGAATATTTTTAATGAATTTTTGAAAATCCGAAAAGCGATCCATGCACTTGGACATTCCAAGTATGTTGGAATGTCTTGAAATTGTACTCAGTCATAGTCAACGACGCCCTGAACAAGAATCAATTGAAAATATTTGCATATCTCTTAAGGAATATTTTTAATGAATTTTTGAAAATGAGGAAAGTCTGTGCACTTAGGCAGTGACTTAACTTTTTATTCAAAAAAGACCCCAAAAGTATCTTGGAATGTCTTGAAATTGTACACAGTCATACTCAAGCATGCCCTGAACAAGAATCCGTTGAATATATTTGCATATCTTTTGAAGAATATTTTTAATGAACTTTTGAAAATCAGGAAAGCGATCCATGCACTTTGACATTCCAAGTATGTTGGAATGTCTTGAAATTGTACTCAGTCATAGTCAACGACGCCCTGAACAAGAATCCGTTGAAAATATTTGCATATCGTTTAAGGAATATTTTTAAAGAATTTCTGAAAATCATGAAAGCGATCCATGCACTTAGGCAGTGACTTAACTTTTTCGTCAAAAAAGACCCCAAAAGTATCTTGGAATGTCTTGAAATTGTACACAGTCATAGTCAAGCATGCCCTGAACAAGAATCCGTTGAATATATTTGCATATCTCTTGAAGAATATTTTTAATGAATTTTTGAAAATCCGGAAAGCGATCCATGCACTTGAACATTCCAAGTATGTTGGAATGTCTTGAAATTGTACTCGGTCATAGTCAACGACGCCCTGCACAAGAATCCATTGAAAATATTTGCATATCTCTTAAGGAATATTTTTAATGAATTTTTGAAAATGATGAAAGTCTGTGCACTTAGGCAGTGACTTAACTTTTTATTCAAAAAAGACCCCAAAGGTATCTTGGAATGTCTTGAAATTGTACACAGTCATAGTCAAGCATGCCCTGAACAAGAATCCGTTGAATATATTTGCATATCTCTTGAAGAATATTTTTAATGAACTTTTGAAAATCAGGAAAGCGATCCATGCACTTGGACATTCCAAGTATGTTGGAATGTCTTGAAATTGTACTCAGTCATAGTCAACGACGCCCTGAACAAGAATCCGTTGAAAATATTTGCATATCGCTTAAGGAATATTTTTAATGAATTTTTGAAAATCAGGAAAGCGATCCATGCACTTAGGCAGTGACTTAACTTTTTTGTCAAAAAAGACCCCAAAAGTATCTTGGAATGTCTTGAAATTGTACACAGTCATAGTCAAGCATGCCCTGAACAAGAATCCGTTGAATATATTTGCATATCTCTTGAAGAATATTTTTAATGAATTTTTGAAAATCCGAAAAGCGATCCATGCACTTGGGCATTCCAAGTATGTTGGAATGTCTTGAAATTGTACTCAGTCATAGTCAACGACGCCCTGAACAAGAATCAATTGAAAATATTTGCATATCTCTTAAGGAATATTTTTAATGAATTTTTGAAAATGAGGAAAGTCTGTGCACTTAGGCAGTGACTTAACTTTTTATTCAAAAAAGACCCCAAAGGTATCTTGGAATGTCTTGAAATTGTACACAGTCATAGTCAAGCATGCCCTGAACAAGAATCCGTTGAATATATTTGCATATCTCTTGAAGAATATTTTTAATGAACTTTTGAAAATCAGGAAAGCGATCCATGCACTTGGACATTCCAAGTATGTTGGAATATCTTGAAATTGTACTCAGTCATAGTCAACGACGCCCTGAACAAGAATCGGTTGAAAATATTTGCATATCGCTTAAGGAATATTTTTAATGAATTTTTGAAAATCAGGAAAGCGATCCATGCACTTAGGCAGTGACTTAACTTTTTTGTCAAAAAAGACCCCAAAAGTATCTTGGAATGTCTTGAAATTGTACACAGTCATAGTCAAGCATGCCCTGAACAAGAATCCGTTGAATATATTTGCATATCTCTTGAAGAATATTTTTAATGAATTTTTGAAAATCCGAAAAGCGATCCATGCACTTGGACATTCCAAGTATGTTGGAATGTCTTGAAATTGTACTCAGTCATAGTCAACGACGCCCTGAACAAGAATCAATTGAAAATATTTGCATATCTCTTATGGAATATTTTTAATGAATTTTTGAAAATGAGGAAAGTCTGTGCACTTAGGCAGTGACTTAACTTTTTATTCAAAAAAGACCCCAAAAGTATCTTGGAATGTCTTGAAATTGTACACAGTCATAGTCAAGCATGCCCTGAACAAGAATCCGTTGAATATATTTGCATATCTCTTGAAGAATATTTTTAATGAATTTTTGAAAATCCGAAAAGCGATCCATGCACTTGGGCATTCCAAGTATGTTGGAATGTCTTGAAATTGTACTCAGTCATAGTCAACGACGCCCTGAACAAGAATCAATTGAAAATATTTGCATATCTCTTAAGGAATATTTTTAATGAATTTTTGAAAATGAGGAAAGTCTGTGCACTTAGGCAGTGACTTAACTTTTTATTCAAAAAAGACCCCAAAAGTATCTTGGAATGTCTTGAAATTGTACACAGTCATAGTCAAGCATGCCCTGAACAAGAATCCGTTGAATATATTTGCATATCTCTTGAAGAATATTTTTAATGAACTTTTGAAAATCAGGAAAGCGATCCGTGCACTTGGACATTCCAAGTATGTTGGAATGTCTTGAAATTGTACTCAGTCATAGTCAACGACGCCCTGAACAAGAATCCGTTGAAAATATTTGCATATCGTTTAAGGAATATTTTTAAAGAATTTCTGAAAATCAGGAAAGCGATCCATGCACTTAGGCAGTGACTTAACTTTTTCGTCAAAAAAGACCCCAAAAGTATCTTGGAATGTCTTGAAATTGTACACAGTCATAGTCAAGCATGCCCTGAACAAGAATCCGTTGAATATATTTGCATATCTCTTGAAGAATATTTTTAATGAACTTTTGAAAATCAGGAAAGCGATCCATGCACTTGGACATTCCAAGTATGTTGGAATGTCTTGAAATTGTACTCAGTCATAGTCAACAACGCCCTGAACAAGAATCAATTGAAAATATTTGCATATCTCTTAAGGAATATTTTTAAAGAATTTCTGAAAATGAGGAAAGTCTGTGCACTTAGGCAGTGACTTAACTTTTTATTCAAAAAAGACCCCAAAAGTATCTTGGAATGTCTTGAAATTGTACACAGTCATAGTCAAGCATGCCCTGAACAAGAATCCGTTGAATATATTTGCATATCTCTTGAAGAATATTTTTAATGAACTTTTGAAAATCAGGAAAGCGATCCATGCACTTGGACATTCCAAGTATGTTGGAATGTCTTGAAATTGTACTCAGTCATAGTCAACGACGCCCTGAACAAGAATCAATTGAAAATATTTGCATATCTCTTAAGGAATATTTTTAATGAATTTTTGAAAATGAGGAAAGTCTGTGCACTTAGGCAGTGACTTAACTTTTTATTCAAAAAAGACCCCAAAAGTATCTTGGAATGTCTTGAAATTGTACACAGTCATAGTCAAGCATGCCCTGAACAAGAATCCGTTGAATATATTTGCATATCTCTTGAAGAATATTTTTAATGAACTTTTGAAAATCAGGAAAGCGATCCGTGCACTTGGACATTCCAAGTATGTTGGAATGTCTTGAAATTGTACTCAGTCATAGTCAACGACGCCCTGAACAAGAATCCGTTGAAAATATTTGCATATCGTTTAAGGAATATTTTTAAAGAATTTCTGAAAATCAGGAAAGCGATCCATGCACTTAGGCAGTGACTTAACTTTTTCGTCAAAAAAGACCCCAAAAGTATCTTGGAATGTCTTGAAATTGTACACAGTCATAGTCAAGCATGCCCTGAACAAGAATCCGTTGAATATATTTGCATATCTCTTGAAGAATATTTTTAATGAACTTTTGAAAATCAGGAAAGCGATCCATGCACTTGGACATTCCAAGTATGTTGGAATGTCTTGAAATTGTACTCAGTCATAGTCAACAACGCCCTGAACAAGAATCAATTGAAAATATTTGCATATCTCTTAAGGAATATTTTTAAAGAATTTCTGAAAATGAGGAAAGTCTGTGCACTTAGGCAGTGACTTAACTTTTTATTCAAAAAAGACCCCAAAAGTATCTTGGAATGTCTTGAAATTGTACACAGTCATAGTCAAGCATGCCCTGAACAAGAATCCGTTGAATATATTTGCATATCTCTTGAAGAATATTTTTAATGAACTTTTGAAAATCAGGAAAGCGATCCATGCACTTGGACATTCCAAGTATGTTGGAATGTCTTGAAATTGTACTCAGTCATAGTCAACGACGCCCTGAACAAGAATCCGTTGAAAATATTTGCATATCGCTTAAGGAATATTTTTAAAGAATTTCTGAAAATCAGGAAAGCGATCCATGCACTTAGGCAGTGACTTAACTTTTTCGTCAAAAAAGACCCCAAAAGTATCTTGGAATGTCTTGAAATTGTACACAGTCATAGTCAAGAATGCCCTGAACAAGAATCCATTGAATATATTTGCATATCTCTTGAAGAATATTTTTAATGAATTTTTGAAAATCCGGAAAGCGATCCATGCACTTGGACATTCCAAGTATGTTGGAATGTCTTGAAATTGTACTCGGTCATAGTCAACGACGCCCTGAACAAGAATCCATTGAAAATATTTGCATATCTCTTAAGGAGTATTTTTAATGAACTTTTGAAAATGATGAAAGTCTGTGCACTTAGGCAGTGACTTAACTTTTTATTCAAAAAAGACCCCAAAGGTATCTTGGAATGTCTTGAAATTGTACACAGTCATAGTCAAGCATGCCCTGAACAAGAATCCGTTGAATATATTTGCATATCTCTTGAAGAATATTTTTAATGAACTTTTGAAAATCAGGAAAGCGATCCATGCACTTGGACATTCCAAGTATGTTGGAATGTCTTGAAATTGTACTCAGTCATAGTCAACGACGCCCTGAACAAGAATCCGTTGAAAATATTTGCATATCGCTTAAGGAATATTTTTAATGAATTTTTGAAAATCAGGAAAGCGATCCATGCACTTAGGCAGTGACTTAACTTTTTTGTCAAAAAAGACCCCAAAAGTATCTTGGAATGTCTTGAAATTGTACACAGTCATAGTCAAGCATGCCCTGAACAAGAATCCGTTGAATATATTCGCATATCTCTTGAAGAATATTTTTAATGAATTTTTGAAAATCCAAAAAGCGATCCATGCACTTGGACATTCCAAGTATGTTGGAATGTCTTGAAATTGTACTCAGTCATAGTCAACGACGCCCTGAACAAGAATCAATTGAAAATATTTGCATATCTCTTAAGGAATATTTTTAATGAATTTTTGAAAATGAGGAAAGTCTGTGCACTTAGGCAGTGACTTAACTTTTTATTCAAAAAAGACCCCAAAAGTATCTTGGAATGTCTTGAAATTGTACACAGTCATAGTCAAGCATGCCCTGAACAAGAATCCGTTGAATATATTTGCATATCTCTTGAAGAATATTTTTAATGAACTTTTGAAAATCAGGAAAGCGATCCATGCACTTGGACATTCCAAGTATGTTGGAATGTCTTGAAATTGTACTCAGTCATAGTCAACAACGCCCTGAACAAGAATCAATTGAAAATATTTGCATATCTCTTAAGGAATATTTTTAAAGAATTTCTGAAAATGAGGAAAGTCTGTGCACTTAGGCAGTGACTTAACTTTTTATTCAAAAAAGACCCCAAAAGTATCTTGGAATGTCTTGAAATTGTACACAGTCATAGTCAAGCATGCCCTGAACAAGAATCCGTTGAATATATTTGCATATCTCTTGAAGAATATTTTTAATGAACTTTTGAAAATCAGGAAAGCGATCCATGCACTTGGACATTCCAAGTATGTTGGAATGTCTTGAAATTGTACTCAGTCATAGTCAACGACGCCCTGAACAAGAATCAATTGAAAATATTTGCATATCTCTTAAGGAATATTTTTAATGAATTTTTGAAAATGAGGAAAGTCTGTGCACTTAGGCAGTGACTTAACTTTTTATTCAAAAAAGACCCCAAAAGTATCTTGGAATGTCTTGAAATTGTACACAGTCATAGTCAAGCATGCCCTGAACAAGAATCCGTTGAATATATTTGCATATCTCTTGAAGAATATTTTTAATGAACTTTTGAAAATCAGGAAAGCGATCCGTGCACTTGGACATTCCAAGTATGTTGGAATGTCTTGAAATTGTACTCAGTCATAGTCAACGACGCCCTGAACAAGAATCCGTTGAAAATATTTGCATATCGTTTAAGGAATATTTTTAAAGAATTTCTGAAAATCAGGAAAGCGATCCATGCACTTAGGCAGTGACTTAACTTTTTCGTCAAAAAAGACCCCAAAAGTATCTTGGAATGTCTTGAAATTGTACACAGTCATAGTCAAGCATGCCCTGAACAAGAATCCGTTGAATATATTTGCATATCTCTTGAAGAATATTTTTAATGAACTTTTGAAAATCAGGAAAGCGATCCATGCACTTGGACATTCCAAGTATGTTGGAATGTCTTGAAATTGTACTCAGTCATAGTCAACAACGCCCTGAACAAGAATCAATTGAAAATATTTGCATATCTCTTAAGGAATATTTTTAAAGAATTTCTGAAAATGAGGAAAGTCTGTGCACTTAGGCAGTGACTTAACTTTTTATTCAAAAAAGACCCCAAAAGTATCTTGGAATGTCTTGAAATTGTACACAGTCATAGTCAAGCATGCCCTGAACAAGAATCCGTTGAATATATTTGCATATCTCTTGAAGAATATTTTTAATGAACTTTTGAAAATCAGGAAAGCGATCCATGCACTTGGACATTCCAAGTATGTTGGAATGTCTTGAAATTGTACTCAGTCATAGTCAACGACGCCCTGAACAAGAATCCGTTGAAAATATTTGCATATCGCTTAAGGAATATTTTTAAAGAATTTCTGAAAATCAGGAAAGCGATCCATGCACTTAGGCAGTGACTTAACTTTTTCGTCAAAAAAGACCCCAAAAGTATCTTGGAATGTCTTGAAATTGTACACAGTCATAGTCAAGAATGCCCTGAACAAGAATCCATTGAATATATTTGCATATCTCTTGAAGAATATTTTTAATGAATTTTTGAAAATCCGGAAAGCGATCCATGCACTTGGACATTCCAAGTATGTTGGAATGTCTTGAAATTGTACTCGGTCATAGTCAACGACGCCCTGAACAAGAATCCATTGAAAATATTTGCATATCTCTTAAGGAGTATTTTTAATGAACTTTTGAAAATGATGAAAGTCTGTGCACTTAGGCAGTGACTTAACTTTTTATTCAAAAAAGACCCCAAAGGTATCTTGGAATGTCTTGAAATTGTACACAGTCATAGTCAAGCATGCCCTGAACAAGAATCCGTTGAATATATTTGCATATCTCTTGAAGAATATTTTTAATGAACTTTTGAAAATCAGGAAAGCGATCCATGCACTTGGACATTCCAAGTATGTTGGAATGTCTTGAAATTGTACTCAGTCATAGTCAACGACGCCCTGAACAAGAATCCGTTGAAAATATTTGCATATCGCTTAAGGAATATTTTTAATGAATTTTTGAAAATCAGGAAAGCGATCCATGCACTTAGGCAGTGACTTAACTTTTTTGTCAAAAAAGACCCCAAAAGTATCTTGGAATGTCTTGAAATTGTACACAGTCATAGTCAAGCATGCCCTGAACAAGAATCCGTTGAATATATTTGCATATCTCTTGAAGAATATTTTTAATGAATTTTTGAAAATCCAAAAAGCGATCCATGCACTTGGACATTCCAAGTATGTTGGAATGTCTTGAAATTGTACTCAGTCATAGTCAACGACGCCCTGAACAAGAATCAATTGAAAATATTTGCATATCTCTTAAGGAATATTTTTAATGAATTTTTGAAAATGAGGAAAGTCTGTGCACTTAGGCAGTGACTTAACTTTTTATTCAAAAAAGACCCCAAAAGTATCTTGGAATGTCTTGAAATTGTACACAGTCATAGTCAAGCATGCCCTGAACAAGAATCCGTTGAATATATTTGCATATCTCTTGAAGAATATTTTTAATGAACTTTTGAAAATCAGGAAAGCGATCCATGCACTTGGACATTCCAAGTATGTTGGAATGTCTTGAAATTGTACTCAGTCATAGTCAACGACGCCCTGAACTAGAATCCGTTGAAAATATTTGCATATCGCTTAAGGAATATTTTTAATGAATTTTTGAAAATCAGGAAAGCGATCCATGCACTTAGGCAGTGACTTAACTTTTTTGTCAAAAAAGACCCCAAAAGTATCTTGGAATGTCTTGAAATTGTACACAGTCATAGTCAAGCATGCCCTGAACAAGAATCCGTTGAATATATTTGCATATCTCTTGAAGAATATTTTTAATGAATTTTTGAAAATCCGAAAAGCGATCCATGCACATGGACATTCCAAGTATGTTGGAATGTCTTTAAATTGTACTCAGTCATAGTCAACGACGCCCTGAACAAGAATCAATTGAAAATATTTGCATATCTCTTAAGGAATATTTTTAATGAATTTTTGAAAATGAGGAAAGTCTGTGCACTTAGGCAGTGACTTAACTTTTTATTCAAAAAAGACCCCAAAAGTATCTTGGAATGTCTTGAAATTGTACACAGTCATAGTCAAGCATGCCCTGAACAAGAATCCGTTGAATATATTTGCATATCTCTTGAAGAATATTTTTAATGAACTTTTGAAAATCAGGAAAGCGATCCATGCACTTGGACATTCCAAGTATGTTGGAATGTTTTGAAATTGTACTCAGTCATAGTCAACGACGCCCTGAACAAGAATCCGTTGAAAATATTTGCATATCGCTTAAGGAATATTTTTAATGAATTTTTGAAAATCAGGAAAGCGAACCATGCACAGAGGCAGTGACTTAACTTTTTATTCAAAAAAGACCCCAAAAGTATCTTGGAATGTCTTGAAATTGTACACAGTCTTAGTCAAGCATGCCCTGAACAAGAATCCGTTGAATATATTTGCATATCTCTTGAAGAATATTTTTAATGAATTTTTGAAAATCCGGAAAGCGATCCATGCACTTGGACATTCCAAGTATATTGGAATGTCTTTAAATTGTACTCAGTCATAGTCAACGACGCCCTGAACAAGAATCCGTTGAAAATATTTGCATATCGCTTAAGGAATATTTTTAATGAATTTTTGAAAATCAGGAAAGCGATCCATGCACTTGGACATTCCAAGTATGTTGGAATGTCTTGAAATTGTACTCAGTCATAGTCAACGACGCCCTGAACAAGAATCCGTTGAAAATATTTGCACATCGCTTAAGGAATATTTTTAATGAATTTTTGAAAATCAGGAAAGCGATCCATGCACTGAGGCAGTGACTTAACTTTTTTGTCAAAAAAGACCCCAAAAGTATCTTGGAATGTCTTGAAATTGTACACAGTCATAGTCAAGCATGCCCTGAACAATAATCCGTTGAATATATTTGCATATCTCTTGAAGAATATTTTTAATGAGTTTTTGAAAATCCGAAAAGCGATCCATGCACTTGGACATTCCAAGTATGTTGGAATGTCTTGAAATTGTACTCAGTCATAGTCAACGACGCCCTGAACAAGAATCAATTGAAAATATTTGCATATCTCTTAAGGAATATTTTTAATGAATTTTTGAAAATGAGGAAAGTCTGTGCACTTAGGCAGTGACTTAACTTTTTATTCAAAAAAGACCCCAAAAGTATCTTGGAATGTCTTGAAATTGTACACAGTCATAGTCAAGCATGCCCTGAACAAGAATCCGTTGAATATATTT
This sequence comes from Microchirus variegatus, assembly GCF_963457635.1. NCBI lineage: Eukaryota > Metazoa > Chordata > Actinopteri > Pleuronectiformes > Soleidae > Microchirus > Microchirus variegatus. The sequence goes on from NC_139809.1 coordinate 29,135,314, forward strand.
GCATATCTCTTGAAGAATATTTTTAATGAACTTTTGAAAATCAGGAAAGCGATCCATGCACTTGGACATTCCAAATATGTTGGAATGTCTTGAAATTGTACTCAGTCATAGTCAACGACGCCCTGAACAAGAATCCGTTGAAAATATTTGCATATCGTTTAAGGAATATTTTTAAAGAATTTCTGAAAATCAGGAAAGCGATCCATGCACTTAGGCAGTGACTTAACTTTTTCGTCAAAAAAGACCCCAAAAGTATCTTGGAATGTCTTGAAATTGTACACAGTCATAGTCAAGAGTGCCCTGAACAAGAATCCGTTGAATATATTTGCATATCTCTTGAAGAATATTTTTAATGAATTTTTGAAAATCCGGAAAGCGATTCATGCACTTGGACATTCCAAGTATGTTGGAATGTCTTGAAATTGTACTCGGTCATAGTCAACGACGCCCTGAACAAGAATCCATTGAAAATATTTGCATATCTCTTAAGGAATATTTTTAATGAATTTTTGAAAATGATGAAAGTCTGTGCACTTAGGCAGTGACTTAACTTTTTATCCAAAAAAGACCCCAAAGGTATCTTTGAATGTCTTGAAATTGTACACAGTCATAGTCAAGCATGCCCTGAACAAGAATCCGTTGAATATATTTGCATATCTCTTGAAGAATATTTTTAATGAACTTTTGAAAATCAGGAAAGCGATCCATGCACTTGGACATTCCAAGTATGTTGGAATGTCTTGAAATTGTACTCAGTCATAGTCAACGACGCCCTGAACAAGAATCCGTTGAAAATATTTGCATATCGCTTAAGGAATATTTTTAATGAATTTTTGAAAATCAGGAAAGCGATCCATGCACTTAGGCAGTGACTTAACTTTTTTGTCAAAAAAGACCCCAAAAGTATCTTGGAATGTCTTGAAATTGTACACAGTCATAGTCAAGCATGCCCTGAACAAGAATCCGTTGAATATATTTGCATATCTCTTGAAGAATATTTTTAATGAATTTTTGAAAATCCGAAAAGCGATCCATGCACTTGGACATTCCAAGTATGTTGGAATGTCTTTAAATTGTACTCAGTCATAGTCAACGACGCCCTGAACAAGAATCAATTGAAAATATTTGCATATCTCTTAAGGAATATTTTTAATGAATTTTTGAAAATGAGGAAAGTCTGTGCACTTAGGCAGTGACTTAACTTTTTATTCAAAAAAGACCCCAAAAGTATCTTGGAATGTCTTGAAATTGTACACAGTCATAGTCAAGCATGCCCTGAACAAGAATCCGTTGAATATATTTGCATATCTCTTGAAGAATATTTTTAATGAACTTTTGAAAATCAGGAAAGCGATCCATGCACTTGGACATTCCAAGTATGTTGGAATGTCTTGAAATTGTACTCAGTCATAGTCAACGACGTCCTGAACAAGAATCCGTTGAAAATATTTGTATATCGTTTAAGGAATATTTTTAAAGAATTTCTGAAAATCAGGAAAGCGATCCATGCACTTAGGCAGTGACTTAACTTTTTATTCAAAAAAGACCCCAAAAGTATCTTGGAATGTCTTGAAATTGTACACAGTCATAGTCAAGCATGCCCTGAACAAGAATCCGTTGAATATATTTGCATATCTCTTGAAGAATATTTTTAATGAACTTTTGAAAATCAGGAAAGCGATCCATGCACTTGGACATTCCAAGTATGTTGGAATGTCTTGAAATTGTACTCAGTCATAGTCAATGACGCCCTGAACAAGAATCCGTTGAAAATATTTGCATATCGCTTAAGGAATATTTTTAATGAATTTTTGAAAATCAGGAAAGCGATCCATGCACTTAGGCAGTGACTTAACTTTTTCGTCAAAAAAGACCCCAAAAGTATCTTGGAATGTCTTGAAATTGTACACAGTCATAGTCAAGCATGCCCTGAACAAGAATCCGTTGAATATATTTGCATATCTCTTGAAGAATATTTTTAATGAATTTTTGAAAATCCGGAAAGCGATCCATGCACTTGGACATTCCAAGTATGTTGGAATGTCTTGAAATTGTACTCAGTCATAGTCAACGACGCCCTGAACAAGAATCCGTTGAAAATATTTGCATATCGCTTAAGGAATATTTTTAATGAATTTTTGAAAATCAGGAAAGCGGTCCATGCACTTAGGCAGTGACTTAACTTTTTTGTCAAAAAAGACCCCAAAAGTATCTTGGAATGTCTTGAAATTGTACACAGTCATAGTCAAGCATGCCCTGAACAAGAATCCGTTGATTATATTTGCATATCTCTGGAAGAATATTTTTAATGAATTTTTGAAAATCCGGAAAGCGATCCATGCACTTGGACATTCCAAGTATGTTGGAATGTCTTGAAATTGTACTCAGTCATAGTCAACAACGCCCTGAACAAGAATCGATTGAAGATATTTGCATATCTCTTAAGGAATATTTTTAATGAATTTTTGAAAATCAGGAAAGTCTGTGCACTTAGGCAGTGACTTAACTTTTTATTCAAAAAAGACCCCAAAAGTATCTTGGAATGTCTTGAAATTGTACACAGTCATAGTCAAGCATGCCCTGAACAAGAATCCGTTGAATATATTTGCATATCTCTTGAAGAATATTTTTAATGAACTTTTGAAAATCAGGAAAGCGATCCATGCACTTGGACATTCCAAGTATGTTGGAATGTCTTGAAATTGTACTCAGTCATAGTCAACGATGCCCTGAACAAGAATCCGTTGAAAATATTTGCATATCGCTTAAGGAATATTTTTAATGAATTTTTGAAAATCAGGAAAGCGATCCATGCACTTAGGCAGTGACTTAACTTTTTATTCAAAAAAGACCCCAAAAGTATCTTGGAATGTCTTGAAATTGTACACAGTCATAGTCAAGCATGCCCTGAACAAGAATCCGTTGAATATATTTGCATATCTCTTGAAGAATATTTTTAATGAATTTTTGAAAATCCGAAAAGCGATCCATGCACTTGGACATTCCAAGTATGTTGGAATGTCTTGAAATTGTACTCAGTCATAGTCAACGACGCCCTGAACAAGAATCAATTGAAAATATTTGCATATCTCTTAAGGAATATTTTTAATGAATTTTTGAAAATCAGGAAAGCGATCCATGCACTTAGGCAGTGACTTAACTTTTTCGTCAAAAAAGACCCCAAAAGTATCTTGGAATGTCTTGAAATTGTACACAGTCATAGTCAAGAATGCCCTGAACAAGAATCCGTTGAATATATTTGCATATCTCTTGAAGAATATTTTTAATGAATTTTTGAAAATCCGGAAAGCGATCCATGCACTTGGACATTCCAAGTATGTTGGAATGTCTTGAAATTGTACTCGGTCATAGTCAACGACGCCCTGAACAAGAATCCATTGAAAATATTTACATATCTCTTAAGGAATATTTTTAATGAATTTTTGAAAATGATGAAAGTCTGTGCACTTAGGCAGTGACTTAACTTTTTATTCAAAAAAGACCCCAAAGGTATCTTGGAATGTCTTGAAATTGTACACAGTCATAGTCAAGCATGCCCTGAACAAGAATCCGTTGAATATATTTGCATATCTCTTGAAGAATATTTTTAATGAACTTTTGAAAATCAGGAAAGCGATCCATGCACTTAGGCAGTGACTTAACTTTTTTGTCAAAAAAGACCCCAAAAGTATCTTGGAATGTCTTGAAATTGTACACAGTCATAGTCAAGCATGCCCTGAACAAGAATCCGTTGAATATATTTGCATATCTCTTGAAGAATATTTTTAATGAATTTTTGAAAATCCGAAAAGCGATCCATGCACTTGGACATTCCAAGTATGTTGGAATGTCTTGAAATTGTACTCAGTCATAGTCAACGATGCCCTGAACAAGAATCAATTGAAAATATTTGCATATCTCTTAAGGAATATTTTTAATGAATTTTTGAAAATGAGGAAAGTCTGTGCACTTAGGCAGTGACTTAACTTTTTATTCAAAAAAGACCCCAAAAGTATCTTGGAATGTCTTGAAATTGTACACAGTCATAGTCAAGCATGCCCTGAACAAGAATCCGTTGAATATATTTGCATATCTCTTGAAGAATATTTTTAATGAATTTTTGAAAATCAGGAAAGCGATCCATGCACTTAGGCAGTGACTTAACTTTTTTGTCAAAAAAGACCCCAAAAGTATCTTGGAATGTCTTGAAATTGTACACAGTCATAGTCAAGCATGTCCTGAACAAGAATCCGTTGAATATATTTGCATATCTCTTGAAGAATATTTTTAATGAATTTTTGAAAATCCGGAAAGCGATCCATGCACTTGGACATTCCAAGTATGTTGGAATGTCTTGAAATTGTACTCAGTCATAGTCAACAACGCCCTGAACAAGAATCCATTGAAAATATTTGCATATCTCTTAAGGAATATTTTTAATGAATTTTTGAAAATGAGGAAAGTCTGTGCACTTAGGCAGTGACTTAACTTTTTATTCAAAACAGACCCCAAAGGTATCTTGGAATGTCTTGAAATTGTACACAGTCATAGTCAAGCATGCCCTGAACAAGAATCCGTTGAATATATTTGCATATCTCTTGAAGAATATTTTTAATGAATTTTTGAAAATCAGGAAAGCAATCCATGCACTTAGGCAGTGACTTAACTTTTTATTCAAAAAAGACCCCAAAAGTATCTTGGAATGTCTTGAAATTGTACACAGTCATAGTCAAGCATGCCCTGAACAAGAATCCGTTGAATATATTTGCATATCTCTTGAAGAATATTTTTAATGAATTTTTGAAAATCAGGAAAGCGATCCATGCACTTAGGCAGTGACTTAACTTTTTTGTCAAAAAAGACCCCAAAAGTATCTTGGAATGTCTTGAAATTGTACACAGTCATAGTCAAGCATGTCCTGAACAAGAATCCGTTGAATATATTTGCATATCTCTTGAAGAATATTTTTAATGAATTTTTGAAAATCCGGAAAGCGATCCATGCACTTGGACATTCCAAGTATGTTGGAATGTCTTGAAATTGTACTCAGTCATAGTCAACAACGCCCTGAACAAGAATCCATTGAAAATATTTGCATATCTCTTAAGGAATATTTTTAATGAATTTTTGAAAATGAGGAAAGTCTGTGCACTTAGGCAGTGACTTAACTTTTTATTCAAAACAGACCCCAAAGGTATCTTGGAATGTCTTGAAATTGTACACAGTCATAGTCAAGCATGCCCTGAACAAGAATCCGTTGAATATATTTGCATATCTCTTGAAGAATATTTTTAATGAATTTTTGAAAATCCGGAAAGCGATCCATGCACTTGGACATTCCAAGTATGTTGGAATGTCTTGAAATTGTACTCAGTCATAGTCAACGACGCCCTGAACAAGAATCCGTTGAAAATATTTGAATATCGCTTAAGGAATATTTTTAATGAATTTTTGAAAATCAGGAAAGCGATCCATGCACTTAGGCAGTGACTTAACTTTTTTGTCAAAAAAGACCCCAAAAGTATCTTGGAATGTCTTGAAATTGTACACAGTCATAGTCAAGCATGCCCTGAACAAGAATCCGTTGAATATATTTGCATATCTCTTGAAGAATATTTTTAATGAATTTTTGAAAATCCGAAAAGCGATCCATGCACTTGGACATTCCAAGTATGTTGGAATGTCTTGAAATTGTACTCAGTCATAGTCAACGACGCCCTGAACAAGAATCAATTGAAAATATTTGCATATCTCTTAAGGAATATTTTTAATGAATTTTTGAAAATGAGGAAAGTCTGTGCACTTAGGCAGTGACTTAACTTTTTATTCAAAAAAGACCCCAAAAGTATCTTGGAATGTCTTGAAATTGTACACAGTCATAGTCAAGCATGCCCTGAACAAGAATCCGTTGAATATATTTGCATATCTCTTGAAGAATATTTTTAATGAACTTTTGAAAATCAGGAAAGCGATCCATGCACTTGGACATTCCAAGTATGTTGGAATGTCTTGAAATTGTACTCAGTCATAGTCAACGACGCCCTGAACAAGAATCCGTTGAAAATATTTGCATATCGTTTAAGGAATATTTTTAAAGAATTTCTGAAAATCAGGAAAGCGATCCATGCACTTAGGCAGTGACTTAACTTTTTCGTCAAAAAAGACCCCAAAAGTATCTTGGAATGTCTTGAAATTGTACACAGTCATAGTCAAGAATGCCCTGAACAAGAATCCGTTGAATATATTTGCATATCTCTTGAAGAATATTTTTAATGAATTTTTGAAAATCCGGAAAGCGATCCATGCACTTGGACATTCCAAGTATGTTGGAATGTCTTGAAATTGTACTCGGTCATAATCAACGACGCCCTGAACAAGAATCCATTGAAAATATTTGCATATCTCTTAAGGAATATTTTTAATGAATTTTTGAAAATGATGAAAGTCTGTGCACTTAGGCAGTGACTTAACTTTTTATTCAAAAAAGACCCCAAAGGTATCTTGGAATGTCTTGAAATTGTACTCAGTCATAGTCAACGACGCCCTGAACAAGAATCAATTGAAAATATTTGCATATCTCTTAAGGAATATTTTTAATGAATTTTTGAAAATGAGGAAAGTCTGTGCACTTAGGCAGTGACTTAACTTTTTATTCAAAAAAGACCCCAAAAGTATCTTGGAATGTCTTGAAATTGTACACAGTCATAGTCAAGCATGCCCTGAACAAGAATCCGTTGAATATATTTGCATATCTCTTGAAGAATATTTTTAATGAACTTTTGAAAATCAGGAAAGCGATCCATGCACTTGGACATTCCAAGTATGTTGGAATGTCTTGAAATTGTACTCAGTCATAGTCAACGACGCCCTGAACAAGAATCCGTTGAAAATATTTGCATATCGTTTAAGGAATATTTTTAAAGAATTTCTGAAAATCAGGAAAGCGATCCATGCACTTAGGCAGTGACTTAACTTTTTCGTCAAAAAAGACCCCAAAAGTATCTTGGAATGTCTTGAAATTGTACACAGTCATAGTCAAGAATGCCCTGAACAAGAATCCGTTGAATATATTTGCATATCTCTTGAAGAATATTTTTAATGAATTTTTGAAAATCCGGAAAGCGATCCATGCACTTGGACATTCCAAGTATGTTGGAATGTCTTGAAATTGTACTCAGTCATAGTCAACAACGCCCTGAACAAGAATCCATTGAAAATATTTGCATATCTCTTAAGGAATATTTTTAATGAATTTTTGAAAATGAGGAAAGTCTGTGCACTTAGGCAGTGACTTAACTTTTTATTCAAAACAGACCCCAAAGGTATCTTGGAATGTCTTGAAATTGTACACAGTCATAGTCAAGCATGCCCTGAACAAGAATCCGTTGAATATATTTGCATATCTCTTGAAGAATATTTTTAATGAATTTTTGAAAATCCGGAAAGCGATCCATGCACTTGGACATTCCAAGTATGTTGGAATGTCTTGAAATTGTACTCAGTCATAGTCAACGACGCCCTGAACAAGAATCCGTTGAAAATATTTGAATATCGCTTAAGGAATATTTTTAATGAATTTTTGAAAATCAGGAAAGCGATCCATGCACTTAGGCAGTGACTTAACTTTTTTGTCAAAAAAGACCCCAAAAGTATCTTGGAATGTCTTGAAATTGTACACAGTCATAGTCAAGCATGCCCTGAACAAGAATCCGTTGAATATATTTGCATATCTCTTGAAGAATATTTTTAATGAATTTTTGAAAATCCGAAAAGCGATCCATGCACTTGGACATTCCAAGTATGTTGGAATGTCTTGAAATTGTACTCAGTCATAGTCAACGACGCCCTGAACAAGAATCAATTGAAAATATTTGCATATCTCTTAAGGAATATTTTTAATGAATTTTTGAAAATGAGGAAAGTCTGTGCACTTAGGCAGTGACTTAACTTTTTATTCAAAAAAGACCCCAAAAGTATCTTGGAATGTCTTGAAATTGTACACAGTCATAGTCAAGCATGCCCTGAACAAGAATCCGTTGAATATATTTGCATATCTCTTGAAGAATATTTTTAATGAACTTTTGAAAATCAGGAAAGCGATCCATGCACTTGGACATTCCAAGTATGTTGGAATGTCTTGAAATTGTACTCAGTCATAGTCAACGACGCCCTGAACAAGAATCCGTTGAAAATATTTGCATATCGTTTAAGGAATATTTTTAAAGAATTTCTGAAAATCAGGAAAGCGATCCATGCACTTAGGCAGTGACTTAACTTTTTCGTCAAAAAAGAACCCAAAAGTATCTTGGAATGTCTTGAAATTGTACACAGTCATAGTCAAGAATGCCCTGAACAAGAATCCGTTGAATATATTTGCATATCTCTTGAAGAATATTTTTAATGAATTTTTGAAAATCCGGAAAGCGATCCATGCACTTGGACATTCCAAGTATGTTGGAATGTCTTGAAATTGTACTCGGTCATAGTCAACGACGCCCTGAACAAGAATCCATTGAAAATATTTGCATATCTCTTAAGGAATATTTTTAATGAATTTTTGAAAATGATGAAAGTCTGTGCACTTAGGCAGTGACTTAACTTTTTATTCAAAAAAGACCCCAAAGGTATCTTGGAATGTCTTGAAATTGTACTCAGTCATAGTCAACGACGCCCTGAACAAGAATCAATTGAAAATATTTGCATATCTCTTAAGGAATATTTTTAATGAATTTTTGAAAATGAGGAAAGTCTGTGCACTTAGGCAGTGACTTAACTTTTTATTCAAAAAAGACCCCAAAAGTATCTTGGAATGTCTTGAAATTGTACACAGTCATAGTCAAGCATGCCCTGAACAAGAATCCGTTGAATATATTTGCATATCTCTTGAAGAATATTTTTAATGAACTTTTGAAAATCAGGAAAGCGATCCATGCACTTGGACATTCCAAGTATGTTGGAATGTCTTGAAATTGTACTCAGTCATAGTCAACGACGCCCTGAACAAGAATCCGTTGAAAATATTTGCATATCGTTTAAGGAATATTTTTAAAGAATTTCTGAAAATCAGGAAAGCGATCCATGCACTTAGGCAGTGACTTAACTTTTTCGTCAAAAAAGACCCCAAAAGTATCTTGGAATGTCTTGAAATTGTACACAGTCATAGTCAAGAATGCCCTGAACAAGAATCCGTTGAATATATTTGCATATCTCTTGAAGAATATTTTTAATGAATTTTTGAAAATCCGGAAAGCGATCCATGCACTTGGACATTCCAAGTATGTTGGAATGTCTTGAAATTGTACTCGGTCATAGTCAACGACGCCCTGAACAAGAATCCGTTGAAAATATTTGCATATCGTTTAAGGAATATTTTTAAAGAATTTCTGAAAATCAGGAAAGCGATCCATGCACTTAGGCAGTGACTTAACTTTTTCGTCAAAAAAGACCCCAAAAGTATCTTGGAATGTCTTGAAATTGTACACAGTCATAGTCAAGAATGCCCTGAACAAGAATCCGTTGAATATATTTGCATATCTCTTGAAGAATATTTTTAATGAATTTTTGAAAATCCGGAAAGCGATCCATGCACTTGGACATTCCAAGTATGTTGGAATGTCTTGAAATTGTACTCGGTCATAGTCAACGACGCCCTGAACAAGAATCCATTGAAAATATTTGCATATCTCTTAAGGAATATTTTTAATGAATTTTTGAAAATGATGAAAGTCTGTGCACTTAGGCAGTGACTTAACTTTTTATTCAAAAAAGACCCCAAAGGTATCTTGGAATGTCTTGAAATTGTACACAGTCATAGTCAAGCATGCCCTGAACAAGAATCCGTTGAATATATTTGCATATCTCTTGAAGAATATTTTTAATGAACTTTTGAAAATCAGGAAAGCGATCCATGCACTTGGACATTCCAAGTATGTTGGAATGTCTTGAAATTGTACTCAGTCATAGTCAACGACGCCCTGAACAAGAATCCGTTGAAAATATTTGAATATCGCTTAAGGAATATTTTTAATGAATTTTTGAAAATCAGGAAAGCGATCCATGCACTTAGGCAGTGACTTAACTTTTTTGTCAAAAAAGACCCCAAAAGTATCTTGGAATGTCTTGAAATTGTACACAGTCATAGTCAAGCATGCCCTGAACAAGAATCCGTTGAATATATTTGCATATCTCTTGAAGAATATTTTTAATGAACTTTTGAAAATCAGGAAAGCGATCCATGCACTTGGACATTCCAAGTATGTTGGAATGTCTTGAAATTGTACTCAGTCATAGTCAACGACGCCCTGAACAAGAATCCGTTGAAAATATTTGCATATCGCTTAAGGAATATTTTTAATGAATTTTTGAAAATCAGGAAAGCGATCCATGCACTTAGGCAGTGACTTAACTTTTTCGTCAAAAAAGACCCCAAAAGTATCTTGGAATGTCTTGAAATTGTACTCGGTCATAGTCAACGACGCCCTGAACAAGAATCCGTTGATAATATTTGCATATCTCTTAAGGAATATTTTTAATGAATTTTTGGAAATGAGGAATTTCTGTGCACTTAGGCAGTGACTTAACTTTTTCGTCAAAAAAGACCCCAAAAGTATCTTGGAATGTATTGAAATTGTACACAGTCATAGTCAAGCATGCCCTGAACAAGAACCTGTTGAATATATTTGCATATCTCTTGAATAATATTTTTAATGAATTTTTGAAAATCCGGAAAGCGATCCATGCACTTAGGCAGTGACTTAACTTTTTCGTCAAAAAAGACCCCAAAAGTATCTTGGAATGTCTTGAAATTGTACACAGTCATAGTCAAGCATGCCCTGAACAAGAACCTGTTGAATATATTTGCATATCTCTTGAAGAATATTTTTAATGAATTTTTGAAAATCCGGAAAGCTATCCATGCACTTGGACATTCCAAGTAAGTTGGAATGTCTTGAAATTGTACTCAGTCATAGTCAACGACGCCCTGAACAAGAATCTATTGAAAATATTTGCATATCTCTTAAGGAATATTTTTAATGAATTTTTGAAAATGAGGAATTTCTGTGCACTGAGGCAGTGACTTAACTTTTTATTCAAAAAAGACCCCAAAAGTATCTTGGAATGTCTTGAAATTGTACAAAGTCATAGTCAAGCATGCTCTGAACAAGAATCCGTTGAATATATTTGCATATCGCTTAAGGAATATTTTTAATGAATTTTTGAAAATCAGGAAAGCGATCCATGCACTTGGACATTCCAAGTATGTTGGAATGTCTTGAAATTGTACTCAGTCATAGTCAACGACGCCCTGAACAAGAATCAATTGAAAATTTTTGCATATCTCTTAAGGAATATTTTTAATGAATTTTTGAAAATGAGGAAAGTCTGTGCACTTCGGCAGTGACTTAACTTTTTATTCAAAAAAGACCCCAAAAGTATCTTGGAATGTCTTGAAATTGTACACAGTCATAGTCAAGCATGCCCTGAACAAGAATCCGTTGAATATATTTGCATATCTCTTGAAGAATATTTTTAATGAACTTTTGAAAATCAGGAAAGCGATCCATGCACTTGGACATTCCAAGTATGTTGGAATGTCTTGAAATTGTACTCAGTCATAGTCAACGACGCCCTGAACAAGAATCCGTTGAAAATATTTGCATATCGCTTCAGGAATATTTTTAAATGAATTTTTGAAAATCATGAAAGCGATCCATGCACTTAGGCAGTGACTTAACTTTTTTGTCAAAAAAGACCCCAAAAGTATCTTGGAATGTCTTGAAATTGTACACAGTCATAGTCAAGCATGCCCTGAACAAGAATCCGTTGAATATATTTGCATATCTCTTGAAGAATATTTTTAATGAACTTTTGAAAATCAGGAAAGCGATCCATGCACTTGGACATTCCAAGTATGTTGGAATGTCTTGAAATTGTACTCAGTCATAGTCAACGACGCCCTGAACAAGAATCCGTTGAAAATATTTGCATATCTCTTAAGGAATATTTTTAATGAATTTTTGAAAATCAGGAAAGCGATCCATGCACTTAGGCAGTGACTTAACTTTTTCTTCAAAAAAGACCCCAAAAGTATCTTGGAATGTCTTGAAATTGTACACAGTCATAGTCAAGCATGCCCTGAACAAGAATCAGTTGAATATATTTGCATATCTCTTGAAGAATATTTTTAATGAATTTTTGAAAATCCGAAAAGTGATCCATGCACTTGGACATTCCAAGTATGTTGGAATGTCTTGAAATTGTACTCAGTCATAGTCAACGACGCCCCGAACAAGAATCAATTGAAAATATTTGCATATCTCTTAAGGAATATTTTTAATGAATTTTTGAAAATGAGGAAAGTCTGTGCACTTAGGCAGTGACTTAACTTTTTATTCAAAAAAGACCCCAAAAGTATCTTGGAATGTCTTGAAATTGTACACAGTCATAGTCAAGCATGCCCTGAACAAGAATTTGTTGAATATATTTGCATATCGCTTAAGGAATATTTTTAATGAATTTTTGAAAATCAGGAAAGCGATCCATGCACTTGGACATTCCAAGTATGTTGGAATGTCTTGAAATTGTACTCAGTCATAGTCAACGACGCCCTGAACAAGAATCAATTGAAAATTTTTGCATATCTCTTAAGGAATATTTTTAATGAATTTTTGAAAATGAGGAAAGTCTGTGCACTTCGGCAGTGACTTAACTTTTTATTCAAAAAAGACCCCAAAAGTATCTTGGAATGTCTTGAAATTGTACACAGTCATAGTCAAGCATGCCCTGAACAAGAATCCGTTGAATATATTTGCATATCTCTTGAAGAATATTTTTAATGAAATTTTGAAAATCAGGAAAGCGATCCATGCACTTGGACATTCCAAGTATGTTGGAATGTCTTGAAATTGTACTCAGTCATAGTCAACGACGCCCTGAACAAGAATCCGTTGAAAATATTTGCATATCGCTTCAGGAATATTTTAAATGAATTTTTGAAAATCAGGAAAGCGATCCATGCACTTAGGCAGTGACTTAACTTTTTTGTCAAAAAAGACCTCAAAAGTATCTTGGAATGTCTTGAAATTGTACACAGTCATAGTCAAGCATGCCCTGAACAAGAATCCGTTGAATATATTTGCATATCTCTTGAAGAATATTTTTAATGAACTTTTGAAAATCAGGAAAGCGATCCATGCACTTGGACATTCCAAGTATGTTGGAATGTCTTGAAATTGTACTCAGTCATAGTCAACGACGCCCTGAACAAGAATCCGTTGAAAATATTTGCATATCGCTTAAGGAATATTTTTAATGAATTTTTGAAAATCAGGAAAGCGATCCATGCACTTAGGCAGTGACTTAACTTTTTCGTCAAAAAAGACCCCAAAAGTATCTTGGAATGTCTTGAAATTGTACACAGTCATAGTCAAGCATGCCCTGAACAAGAATCCGTTGAATATATTTGCATATCTCTTGAAGAATATTTTTAATGAATTTTTGAAAATCCGAAAAGTGATCCATGCACTTGGACATTCCAAGTATGTTGGAATGTCTTGAAATTGTACTCAGTCATAGTCAACGACGATCTGAACAAGAATCAATTGAAAATATTTGCATATCTCTTAAGGAATATTTTTAATGAATTTTTGAAAATGAGGAAAGTCTGTGCACTTAGGCAGTGACTTAACTTTTTATTCAAAAAAGACCCCAAAAGTATCTTGGAATGTCTTGAAATTGTACACAGTCATAGTCAAGCATGCCCTGAACAAGAATCCGTTGAATATATTTGCATATCTCTTGAAGAATATTTTTAATGAACTTTTGAAAATCAGGAAAGCGATCCATGTACTTGGACATTCAAAGTATGTTGGAATGTCTTGAAATTGTACTCGGTCATAGTCAACGACGCCCTGAACAAGAATCCGTTGAAAATATTTGCATATCGCTTAAGGAATATTTTTAATGAATTTTTGAAAATCAGGAAAGCGATCCATGCACTTAGGCAGTGACTTAACTTTTTTGTCAAAAAAGACCCCAAAAGTATCTTGGAATGTCTTGAAATTGTACACAGTCATAGTCAAGCATGCCCTGAACAAGAATCCGTTGAATATATTTGCATATCTCTTGAAGAATATTTTTAATGAATTTTTGAAAATCCGGAAAGCGATCCATGCACTTGGACATTCCAAGTATGTTGGAATGTCTTGAAATTGTACTCGGTCATAGTCAACGACGCCCTGAACAAGAATCCATTGAAAATATTTGCATATCTCTTAAGGAATATTTTTAATGAATTTTTGAAAATGATGAAAGTCTGTGCACTTAGGCAGTGACTTAACTTTTTATTCAAAAAAGACCCCAAAGGTATCTTGGAATGTCTTGAAATTGTACACAGTCATAGTCAAGCATGCCCTGAACAAGAATCAGTTGAATATATTTGCATATCTCTTGAAGAATATTTTTAATGAACTTTTGAAAATCAGGAAAGCGATCCATGCACTTGGACATTCCAAGTATGTTGGAATGTCTTGAAATTGTACTCAGTCATAGTCAACGACGCCCTGAACAAGAATCGGTTGAAAATATTTGCATATCGTTTAAGGAATATTTTTAAAGAATTTCTGAAAATCAGGAAAGCGATCCATGCACTTAGGCAGTGACTTAACTTTTTCGTCAAAAAAGACCCCAAAAGTATCTTGGAATGTCTTGAAATTGTACACAGTCATAGTCAAGAATGCCCTGAACAAGAATCCGTTGAATATATTTGCATATCTCTTGAAGAATATTTTTAATGAATTTTTGAAAATCAGGAAAGCGATCCATGCACTTGGACATTCCAAGTATGTTGGAATGTCTTGAAATTGTACTCGGTCATAGTCAACGACGCCCTGAACAAGAATCCATTGAAAATATTTGCATATCTCTTAAGGAATATTTTTAATGAATTTTTGAAAATGATGAAAGTCTGTGCACTTAGGCAGTGACTTAACTTTTTATTCAAAAAAGACCCCAAAGGTATCTTGGAATGTCTTGAAATTGTACACAGTCATAGTCAAGCATGCCCTGAACAAGAATCCGTTGAATATATTTGCATATCTCTTGAAGAATATTTTTAATGAACTTTTGAAAATCAGGAAAGCGATCCATGCACTTGGACATTCCAAGTATGTTGGAATGTCTTGAAATTGTACTCAGTCATAGTCAACGACGCCCTGAACAAGAATCCGTTGAAAATATTTGCATATCGCTTAAGGAATATTTTTAATGAATTTTTGAAAATCAGGAAAGCGATCCATACACTTAGGCAGTGACTTAACTTTTTTGTCAAAAAAGACCCCAAAAGTATCTTGGAATGTCTTGAAATTGTACACAGTCATAGTCAAGCATGCCCTGAACAAGAATCCGTTGAATATATTTGCATATCTCTTGAAGAATATTTTTAATGAATTTTTGAAAATCCGAAAAGCGATCCATGCACTTGGACATTCCAAGTATGTTGGAATGTCTTTAATTTGTACTCAGTCATAGTCAACGACGCCCTGAACAAGAATCAATTGAAAATACTTGCATATCTCTTAAGGAATATTTTTAATGAATTTTTGAAAATGAGGAAAGTCTGTGCACTTAGGCAGTGACTTAACTTTTTATTCAAAAAAGACCCCAAAAGTATCTTGGAATGTCTTGAAATTGTACACAGTCATAGACAAGCATGCCCTGAACAAGAATCTGTTGAATATATTTGCATATCTCTTGAAGAATATTTTTAATGAACTTTTGAAAATCAGGAAAGCGATCCATGCACTTGGACATTCCAAGTATGTTGGAATGTCTTGAAATTGTACACAGTCATAGTCAAGCATGCCCTGAACAAGAATCCGTTGAATATATTTGCATATCTCTTGAAGAATATTTTTAATGAACTTTTGAAAATCAGGAAAGCGATCCATGCACTTGGACATTCCAAGTATGTTGGAATGTCTTGAAATTGTACTCAGTCATAGTCAACGACGCCCTGAACAAGAATCCGTTGAAAATATTTGCATATCGCTTAAGGAATATTTTTAATGAATTTTTGAAAATCAGGAAAGCGATCCATACACTTAGGCAGTGACTTAACTTTTTTGTCAAAAAAGACCCCAAAAGTATCTTGGAATGTCTTGAAATTGTACACAGTCATAGTCAAGCATGCCCTGAACAAGAATCCGTTGAATATATTTGCATATCTCTTGAAGAATATTTTTAATGAATTTTTGAAAATCCAAAAAGCGATCCATGCACTTGGACATTCCAAGTATGTTGGAATGTCTTGAAATTGTACTCAGTCATAGTCAACGACGCCCTGAACAAGAATCAATTGAAAATATTCGCATATCTCTTAAAGAATATTTTTAATGAATTTTTGAAAAAGAGGAAAGTCTGTGCACTTAGGCAGTGACTTAACTTTTTATTCAAAAAAGACCCCAAAAGTATCTTGGAATGTCTTGAAATTGTACACAGTCATAGTCAAGCATGCCCTGAACAAGAATCCGTTGAATATATTTGCATATCTCTTGAAGAATATTTTTAATGAACTTTTGAAAATCAGGAAAGCGATCCATGCACTTGGACATTCCAAGTATGTTGGAATGTTTTGAAATTGTACTCAGTCATAGTCAACGACGCCCTGAACAAGAATCCGTTGAAAATATTTGCATATCGCTTAAGGAATATTTTTAATGAATTTTTGAAAATCAGGAAAGCGATCCATGCACTTAGGCAGTGACTTAACTTTTTATTCAAAAAAGACCCCAAAAGTATCTTGGAATGTCTTGAAATTGTACACAGTCATAGTCAAGCATGCCCTGAACAAGAATCCGTTGAATATATTTGCATATCTCTTGAAGAATATTTTTAATGAACTTTTGAAAATCAGGAAATTGATCCATGCACTTGGACATTCCAAGTATGTTGGATTGTCTTGAAATTGTACTCGGTCATAGTCAACGACGCCCTGAACAAGAATCCATTGAAAATATTTGCATATCTCTTAAGGAATATTTTTAATGAATTTTTGAAAATGATGAAAGTCTGTGCACTTAGGCAGTGACTTAACTTTTTATTCAAAAAAGACCCCAAAGGTATCTTGGAATGTCTTGAAATTGTACACAGTCATAGTCAAGCATGCCCTGAACAAGAATCCGTTGAATATATTTGCATATCTCTTGAGGAATATTTTTAATGAACTTTTGAAAATCCGAAAGCGATCCATGCACTTGGACATTCCAAGTATGTTGGAATGTCTTGAAATTGTACTCAGTCATAGTCAACGACGCCCTGAACAAGAATCCGTTGAAAATATTTGCATATCGCTTAAGGAATATTTTTAATGAATTTTTGAAAATCAGGAAAGCGATCCATGCACTTAGGCAGTGACTTAACTTTTTTGTCAAAAAAGACCCCAAAAGTATCTTGGAATGTCTTGAAATTGTACACAGTCATAGTCAAGCATGCCCTGAACAAGAATCCGTTGAATATATTTGCATATCTCTTGAAGAATATTTTTAATGAATTTTTGAAAATCCGAAAAGCGATCCATGCACTTGGACATTCCAAGTATGTTGGAATGTCTTGAAATTGTACTCAGTCATAGTCAACGACGCCCTGAACAAGAATCCGTTGAAAATATTTGCATATCGTTTAAGGAATATTTTTAAAGAATTTCTGAAAATCAGGAAAGCGATCCATGCACTTAGGCAGTGACTTAACTTTTTCGTCAAAAAAGACCCCAAAAGTATCTTGGAATGTCTTGAAATTGTACACAGTCATAGTCAAGCATGCCCTGAACAAGAATCCGTTGAATATATTTGCATATCTCTTAAAGAATATTTTTAATGAACTTTTGAACATGACATAGTTTGGCATGGGTTAACCCATGTCATGACAAACATGACATGTTTGTCCACCAGAGGGCAGTCTGAAGAATCCAGCAGCCAAAAGTCAAATTTGACCTTACATGTAATGACACCTTTATCCACTAGAGGGCAGTCTGAAGAATTTAACAGCCATAAATCAGATTTGAGCTTACATGTAATGACACATTTGTCCACCAGAGGGCAGTCTGACCAATCCAGCAGCCATAAATCAGATTTGACCTTACTTGTAATGTCAAACTTGTCCACTAGAGGGCAGTTGAAATAATTTATCAGCTATAAATCAAATTTGAGCGTGCATGTAATGACATGTTTATCCACCAGAGGGCAGTCTGAAGAATCCAGCAGCCAAAAGTCAAATTTGACCTTACATGTAATGACATCTTTTTCCACTAGAGGGCAGTCTGAAGAATTTAGCAGCCATAAATCAGATTTGACCTTACATGTAATAACACATTTGTCCACCAGAGGGCAGTCTGACCAATCCAGCACCCATAAATCAGATTTGAACTTACTTGTGATGTCAAACTTGTCCACTAGAGGGCAGTTGAAATAATTAAGTATCCATACATCAAATTTGAGCTTACATGTAACGACATGTTTGTCCACTAGAGGGCAGTTTGAAGAACCCAGCAGCCATGAATCAGATTTGACCTTACTTGTAATGTCAAACTTGTCCACTAGAGGGCAGTTGAAATAATTAAGTATCCATACATCAAATTTGAGCTTACATGTAATGACATGTTTGTCCACTTGAGGCCTGTTTGAAGAACCCAGCAGCCATGAATCAGATTTGACCTTACTTGTAATGTCAAACTTGTCCAATAGAGGGCAGTTGAAATAATTAAGTATCCATACATCAAATTTGAGCTTACATGTAATGACACCTTTATCCACTAGAGGGCAATTTGAAGAACCCAGCAGCCATAAATCAGATTTGACCTTACATGTAATAACAACTTTGTCCACCAGAGAGCAGTCTGAATAATTCAGCAGCCATAAATCAAATGTGACCCTCCTTGTAAAAACACATTGGTTCACCAGGAAGCTGTTACACCATGTGAACCAATCCATTACCCATAATGCTTTGTGAAAACTTAAAAGTGAAGAAAACAGTGTCAGCCAATCGGCTTTTTCAGCCAATCAGCTGACGATCACAGAGAATACACATGGCTAATTATACGGAGAGAGAGAGAGACAGGGAGAGGGAGAGAGAGTGTGTCGAATGTCCAGCGTAGTGCAGTGTGTGTGTGTGCAGTGCGAAATTAAAGCGTGAATATCATCAAAGCAGTCATCATCAAAGCTTTATTTGACAAAGGAAGACAAAGAGAAAAGGACAATAAGTCTGTGGCTGAGCAGCTTCTTCACGGACAAGGACAGCGAACGTACAGAGACTGCTGTGTGTGGACTGTTAGCATTTTAAGCTAGCGATCTTTATGCTAACGTGTTAGCAGACTTCATCGTCACAAAAACAACAAACAGATGATTATTCCGCGGCTGAAAGAGAGCAGGACACACACGGTAGTTGTCTGAGATGATGACATGACGCCAGCACCGGCATAAGGATTGACTTTTGGAGGCGAACAGACGTAAAACTGCAACGAAAAGGGAGCAAGCCCGGACCTCTTATGATCAGAGGAACTGATGTTCTTATGGGGTGAGTTTTCCTTAACGTTGTTAATCGATGTTATGTTAGTGTTCATTCAAAGTCACATACAGACGCACATAGGGAAGCTGTCTTTTAATAATCCACTGTGCGTTTCATAACGCCGTTTGGCTACATTGTTATTAGCCATGCTTGCTTAGCTCGCTAGCTTAGCTCGCTAGCTCGGTACTGTATTATTACAATGAGAATGATGCGCACATCGAAACTTTTGTTCGGTCAGATGAGCGTATTATAAGCCGTAAGAGGAGCATGTCACGGCCCTCTTTGAGATTTTGTACACCCGCAGGTTCAGTTTGATAATTCAAATGCTTTGAGACGAAACTCCCGTGTTCGAAACCTAACATTGCATTGAATGATGTGTGAATGCCACACCTTTGCATGCATGAATCACACATGATTAACACAATGTGTGATGAACGTGTTAATTACACGTGCAATTCATGCACATAAAGGTGTGGCATTCACACATAATTCAAGCAATACTACTGATCAATCTATACTGATTCAGTGATTAAATGCCTTTTAACATGAACCATGATCTGAAATAAGTATTTTTTATTTTTTTTTCAGAATCCTGGGCATAAGGATTGGCATGTGAAGTTGCTGCCAACCCATATGTCCAAGGCCTCAGTGTGGCGTCAATACATGAGGTCGGCTAAGGCTCTTGGTATGTGTATAAATTGATTTCTATACAATAGCCAAATGCTTATATAGACTGCAATATGTAATGTGTAAAATGTGATTTTTTTGGAAAAATAAAATCATTATTTTCATTGTGGTTCTTGCTGTCAACAGGTAGTGGAACACAGCTCTGCTGAAAGTCGCCTCAATATTCCGCAGCTTGTTGGAACGGCAGATGGCAGAGTGATAGTAAAGACCATCGACTGGCAGACACATCTGAGTCCCTACTTTTAAAAGCTCCCACAGATCAAGAGTTATCAGAACTTTAGGTATTTATATTAAAAATTCTGCATTTTATGAATAAAAAAATCACGAATGAACATAA
Source organism: Microchirus variegatus (assembly GCF_963457635.1). NCBI lineage: Eukaryota > Metazoa > Chordata > Actinopteri > Pleuronectiformes > Soleidae > Microchirus > Microchirus variegatus. The sequence continues at coordinate 29,155,895 of NC_139809.1, forward strand.
TAGTGTTCCATGTGAACAGTGAGCCATGTTTTAAATATCCTGTTGTGTGCTTCTATTCTGTCACAGCTTTGATGCCAACAGACCAGGTGTGGTGCTTGCTCAAACTCACAGTGATGCAGAGCCTATCGAGTTTCAGCTACTGCGCAACCCAGGAGTTCTGCCCCCTGTTGACAGTCTCCCCGTCCTGGCCCCACCTGGACTGACCATGGACAGGCAGACGTATCTTTTTGAAAAAATCCGGCCTTTCTGTTCTGATGAGGCAAAATTCTTCACATGCCCAGCACCAAAGGTTACAGCACAGAAGAGGGTGCGTTTGTGATGTCATCATTTAGTCCGCATATCAACTGTGATGGACAGAGTGGGTACAGCCACATTGTGGGGGAGGAACTGGTATTGAAGATGATAATATAGTCCATGGTCTGGAAAATATTCCTTCACACACTTAGATATATTTTATTTCTTTATTTTAGTTCTATGCACCATATATCTGGAACAAACTCCCAGAAAACTGTAGGTCTGCTGAAACTCTCACCTCTTTTAAATCAAGAGTGAAGACTTTTCTGTTTGCCGCTGCATTTCAGTCATTTCCAATACTGCACTGTAACCTTTATTCCTTATATATACTCTTGATTTTATTTGTTATCTTTTTATTTTATTTGTATCTATTTTATTTTTTAATCTTAATCTTTAAATTTTACCTGCTTGTTTTTATTTTGATGTTATATCTGATTTTATAAATGTCTCTTTTCTATGCTTTTTAATGCTTTATGTAAAGCACTTTGAATTACCTTGTTGTTGAAATGTGCTATACAAATAAACTTGCCTTGCCTTGCCTTACATTGACATGAACTACATTCATTCCTTTTTTTTTTCCAAACTGCTACACTGTTACTGTCCTGTGGGCTAACAGACATCAGATGTCACTGACAGCTAGACTGGGTGGGGGGTTGTGACCATGTTAATGTCATGCAAATGAGCAGCTATTGGCCTGGCTCCTCAAGAGGGTCGAAATCTTTCAGGCTGAATTTCTCCCTAAAGCAGTTTGAGGAGTGTCTACATTCAAATGACCACATCTTCTTCAAAAATGATCAGATGGACATGGGTTTGACATTGTTGGAAAGCTTAGATATCACACTTTCGGAATCTGTAAATAACTCCAAATGTCCCGAAGTAGACATGTGAACCCGTTTGCCATGGCTGGACACATTTCTGTTCCAGAATCGAGACCCGACATGGACCTTGTGATGGAACGGTCACGCCTGGTGTATGTCCAGGACAACGTTGACGAACTCTGAACACCAGCTGTCAGAAGAGGATGAGTATTGTAAGTTGTTGTGTTTGCTGCGTTTGTCTCTGTTAATTTGTTTGTTGTTCCTAATCTGTTCCAGAATGGAGACCCAACATGGTCGACCTCGAGCCGGGGCTTGGTGGACGTTCTGGACAACTTCGACGAACTCTGAACACAGACTGTTGGAAGAGGATGAGTATGGTGATATTTTTGTTTGAGTTATTGTTGACCTCTACTTTCGTCTACAGTCGCCTCTTCCCTGATCTGGTCGGTGACTCCCACTGCACAAGAAGAACCTACAGTGGTGAGTATATCAGATTCCTTATGACATCAATGACAGTTTGATACTGCTTTTCAGTTTTGTTTTTCCTAATCTGTTTCAGAATGGAGACCCAAGGCTTGGTGGACTTCCTAGGTCCTTGACAACTTCAAACTCTAAACACTAGCTGTCGGAAGAGGATGAGTATTGTTAGTAGTTGTGTTTGCTGCTGCTTTTGTCTCTGTTAATTTGTTTGTTTTTCCTAATCTGTTCCAGAAGGGTGACCCAACATGGTCGACCTCAAGGTGGTGCTTGTTGGACGTTCTACCCTACAGTCGCATCTTCCCTGATCTCATCGGTGACTCCTACTGCACAAGAAGAACCTGCAGTGGTGAGTATATCAGATTCCTTTGGACATCAATGACAGTTTGATACTGCTTTTCAGTTTTGTTTTTCCTAATCTGTTCCAGAATGGAGACCCAACATGGTCGACCTCGAGGCGGTGCTTGGTGGACGTTCTGGACAACTTCGACGAACTCTGAACACAGATTGTCGGAAGAGGAGGAGAATGGTGATATTTATTTTTCTTTGCGTCATTGTTGTTGACTCAACTCAACTCAACTCAACTTTATTTATAGAGCGCTTTAGGCAGCTAAAGCTGGTACAAAGTGCTTAACAGTACAATAAATAAAACATGGCACATAAAACATAGGAGACAAAATAAAAACAATAAAACTATAAAACAGTAACAATGTTTAAATAATAAAAAAAACAATAAAACTATAAAACAATAAAAATGTTTAAACAATAAAACACTAAAACAAGAGCAGAGTCTCATGCTGAGTTGAACGCAGAAGAATAAAAATGTGTTTTAAGATGAGTTTTAAAAATGGACAGTGAGGGGGCCTGTCTAATATGAAGCGGGAGGGCGTTCCAAAGTTTGGGACCGGCAATGGAGAAAGCTCTTAACCCCTCTGAGCTTCCGTTTAGACCTCGGTACCTCCAGGAGCAGCTGGTCAGCTGACCTGAGGCACCGAGCAGGAGTGTAAGGATGGAGAAGCTCAGAGAGGTAAGGCGGGGCAAGACCATTTAAAGATTTAAAAACAAATAAAAGAATCTTAAAATGGACTCTAAAATGCACAGGCAGCCAGTGAAGGGAGGCCAAAATGGGAGTAATGTGCTCCCTCTTACGTGCTCCAGTTAAGAGGCGAGCAGCAGCGTTCTGGACCAACTGGAGACGTGAGAGGGAGGACTGGCTGACTCCAAGATAAAGAGCGTTACAGTAATCCAGCCGAGATGTAACAAAGGCATGGATTACTGTTTCAAAGTGCTTTTGTGAGAGAAAGGGCCTCACCTTTGCCAGCTGCCTGAGGTGAAAAAAGCTGGACTTTACTGTTGCCCCAATTTGCCGGTCCAATTTAAAATCACTGTCCATAATAAAACCTAAGTTTGTCACTAAAGGCTTCACATACGATGCCAAAGGGCCCAAATCAGCAGGGGGGGGTTCACTAGAGCCGCTAGGACCAAACATTATGACTTCCGTCTTCTTTTCATTAAATTTTAAAAAGTTCAGTGACATCCATGCTTTTATGTCATCAAGACATAATAGAAGTGGTTGCAGACAGGCATTTTTCTTACTCAGTGGGACATAAATCTCACTGTCGTCTGCATAAAAATGAAATGAGATGCCATGTTTTCTCAAGATGGAGCCCAGGGGAAGCAGATACAGGGAGAAGAGCAGGGGCCCTAAAATTGAGCCCTGTGGAACCCCATATGACAGTGGAGCAGAGCGGGACTCAGAGCCACCGAGGCGTACACACATAGATCTTCCCTCAAGATACGATCTAAACCACTTAAGGGCGCTACCACTAATGCCCACTAGGTGCTGCAAGCGTGCCACTAAAATATTGTGGTCCACAGTGTCAAACGCTGCAGTTAGGTCCAGCAGGACAAGGATCACAGAGTCTCCAGAATCAACCGTCAGGAGGATGTCATTGAACACTCTTAATAAAGCTGACTCTGTACTATGCCTTGTTTTAAAGCCAGACTGGAAAATCTCCAGAATATCATGCTCGTCCAGGAACGACTGCAACTGGGCGTGGACAACTTTTTCCAGGATCTTTGAAATAAAAGGCAGCTTGGAGATAGGTCTATAATTGGCTAGCATAACACGATCAAGGCCAGGTTTCTTAAGCAGGGGTTGTACAACAGCATGTTTAAAACATTGGGGGACAACACCAGAAGACAGACTGCTGTTAATAATGGCCAGGACTGACTGCCCTATACAAGGAAATACCTCTTTAAAAAAGTGAGGCGGGACAGTGTCACAGGGAGAGCCTGATGGCTTCATCTGGGCAACCACTTTTTCTAAGGCAATCAGAGACACGGGCTCAAACGAATCAAGCACAGCTGAGAAAAGCACACTGTCAGAGGGGTCAGACACAGGTGTGGTGATTAGAGCCCTTGTGGTAGCAACCTTATCAATGAAGAACTGCAGGAAGCTATTGCACATTTCAGGGGATTCCTCTGTGCACACAGGCTGAGGTGAGCCAAGAACAGACTCTATGGTTTTAAATAACACACGTGGGTTGTGAGAGTTTGATTCAATAATATTTGACAGGTGCTCTCTTCTGGACTCTTTGACAGTGCTCTGGTAGCAGCGCCAGCTGTCTTTTAGGATTTGGCGAGAAACCTGCAGCTTGTCCTTTTTCCACCTGCGTTCAGCTTTGCGGCAATCCTGTCTGGCTGCGCGAGTTCTCGCATTGAACCAGGGCTCAGGTTTAGCTTTGGGCTGCACGGTTTTAAATGGAGCCACAGAGTCCAATATGGTTCGGCAGGAGGAGTGAAACGAAGAACTGAGCACCTCCGTGTTTGGTAATAATTCAGAGGGGACACAGAGCTGGTTAAAGGCAGCAGAAAACTGGCCGGAAAACTGACCTCTACTTTTGTCTACAGTCGCCTCTTCCCTGATCTCATCGGTGACTCCCACTGCACAAGAAGAACCTACAGTGGTGAGTATATCAGATTCCTTTGAACATCAATGAAAGTTTGATGCTGCTTTTCAGTTTCGTTTTTCCTAATCTGTTTCAGAATGGAGACCCAAGGCTTGGTGGATTTCTGACGTCCAGGACAACTTTGAACATCTGAACACCAACTGTCAGAAGAAGATGAGTATTGTTGTTTTCTGCTGCTCTCGTCCCTTTTCATTATTTAGTTTTTTCCATTATTTTTTAAGTGTACAAAAATCACTATAGTCACAAAGCACTGAATACGATTCAAACACAGGTTGTTTTTTGATATATAAACAGACTCAGGGTTCAAGTTTGTTTCATTTTTGAAATGAAATGTTTGGTGTGGTTTAAGGAATATTTGGTTGTTATTAGACCCTGAGATGGGTCAGTGACTAGGAGAAACATTGATTTTGATGCATTATTACTTTTTTGTAGTAGCAGATCCAATGTAATCTTATTTTGTGATATATGATGGATTTTGAATCGGTCTCCGACTACAAGTAAAACATTTTTTTCCTACTAACCCAATTATAACCTGGTTTTGTTTTAAGATAAATAAACATACAATAATAGTTTGAACCTAAAAAAACATTTATTTTGCAAAGGACACTGAATGATGAACACTTAAATATGAACATTGAATATGAAACATGGGGCAGTTTGGTGTGTTGTTGGCGATGGGGAGAAGGGAAAAGATGGAGATGGTGAGTGAGTTCATCATGTGTGAATGTGAGAGTTCAGCTCAGGTGGAGCAGAGACTCCAAATCTCGCTCGTTCACTCGCAGTCACGCTCGCTCACTCTCGCTCGCTCACTCACTCACTCACAGTCACTCACTCACTCTCGCTCGCTCGCTCACTCGCTCACTCGCTCCCTCACTCCCTCACTCCCTCACTCAGTCACACATGATGCACTCACTCACCATCGCTCTTTTCCTTTCTCCCCATCTCCAACAACACACCCAACTGCCCCATGTTTCATATTCAATGTTTATATTTCAGTCTTCATCATTCAGGGTCGTCTTTGCAAAATAAATATTTGTTCAGGTTGAACCTATTCTTGTTTATTTATCTTAAAACAAAACAGGGTAATAATTATTTAGTAGGAAAAAAAGTTTGCTTATATAAGGAGACGATTCAAAATCCATCATATCACAAGATTATTAAATTGCATCTGCCACTACAGAAACTAACAATGCATCAAAATCAATGTTTCTTCCAATCACTGACCATCTCAGGGCCTGATAATAATAAATAGTCCTTGAAAGGTATTTTATGATTGATTGGAAAGGATTGTAGTTTTTTTGTTGATTTAAAGAGTTGCATAAACATTATAGCCTTTAAAGGGTTAGAATTTTTAAAAATATAATTTGATGAGTATATCTCAGTCTGAAGTAGCGTTAAAAGAGTGACAATTTAAAGTTGAAAAAAATATGAACAATATTTTTGTAGGATACTGTTTTTAGAAAAATCTGACATTGCAAAAAATAAGAATGCATCAGAATCAAAAGTTGTAGTTTTTTTTTCCCAATAAAAACAGTGTAGTTGCGTAAACAATATGGCCTTTAAAAGGTGAACCTTTAAAAAATAATATTTTTAAAAGGTTCACCTTTTAAAAATATTAATATTTGATATGCATATTTCAGGATGAATTAGCTTCAAAAGACTGACTCATTTAAAGTGGAAATAAATATTAAGATATTTTTACAGCAGTTTTTGGCAAGGGGCCGTTTTCTGCAACAAGGAACAAATGAGGGGGTTAGGGTTAGCTAACCTTAGTTAGTTATCCCCAAAACACCTGGTTCAGGTGCACAGGTTATCAGAGTTCTGCAGAGCTCGTTAACCACTTCCACTACACAAGAACCTACAGTGGTGAGTATATTAGACTCCTTTTGACATCAATGACACTTTGCTACTGCTTTTCAGTTTTGTTTTTCCTAATCTGTTCCAGAATTGAGACCCTAACACTTGGTGGACTTCTTACGTCCTGGACAACTTAGACGAACTCTGAACACCGGCTGTCAAAACAAGATGAGTGTTTTTTTGTTTGTGTCAATATGCACTTCTACTTTGGTCTGTCGTTTCATCTTCCTGTGTTGTCGTTGTTACACAAATGTGTACACTTAGCAAAACTTAGTTGACAGTAAACGGGTGCAGGTGTCGGAGGATTGATAACTCTGATTGGACGGAACTCTCCATACGTGACAGCAAAACAAAAATCTGCTCACAAGGATGGACAAACTGGAATCATGGCTTGGAAATGCAAAAGTAACTTTCTGGACAACTTTGTCAACACGATGATGCAGCAAATGGAGGAATTCATTCACCTCAGTGAATCTACTCTTGGAAAATGGATGGATCTGCATGATGATCTTTGAGGAAATGGGATCAGTGGATTCAAAACCTGGAGGAACGGAACACAAGAATCTGAAAAAAACCCAACATGAACTGCACAAAATGGCCTCCTTGTGGTCGTCCAACCAAAACCACTGACTAACAAAAGTTACCACCTCTTGTCCTTTCTGTTCCCCTCCCATTCCCCCCAACCGGTCGAGGCAGACGGCCGCACACTTTGAGTCTGGTTCTGCCAGAGATTTCTTCCTGTTAAAAGGGAGTTTTTTCTCTCCACTGTTGCCACGATTGCTTGCTCATTGTGTGAATTGTTGGGTTTCTCTTCTCTCTAATATTATGAATGATTTAAAAAAAAAAAAAAAAAAAAAAGGAGTGCAAGTCCGACTGTCACCTCCACGTGGTGCACTCTGGGTAACGCTAACGACGGCGGCAAACGATAAGTTTACCCGGACATTTGTGACTTATTTGAAAAGTTGATCTTTTTGAGTAAATGTTAATGTGTAGAATGTGTTTGAATGTTTGTCATTGTTGTGACGATAGTCAAGTTAATTTTCACTTCATGTGTTTTCATGTGTCCAGAAACGGCAGCAAAACATGGACTGGATTTCACCGACTGGACTTGATGTGGTTTCCCTGTGAGTCGACAAACTCATTTATTTCCTTGCTGTCCTTTTATTGCTTTCCTTTTCTCTTTCCTTCCATTCTTTTTCATGTCTTTCAGCCCTTTCTTTTTGCCATTTCCTCCATCCCTGTGTTCTCTCCTTCTCTAATGGACTTTATTGCTTCCTTCCTTTTTCTGATTAAATGAGGTTTTAGTCCAACCAGCAGGGGGCGTCACAGCCACTTCAGCCTCAGTGGGTGAAGCTGAGTCTTTTTTCTTTTCCATTTCTAATTCACAGTGTAAGTGGGGTTTAAAGCCAACAGGGTTTATGAAGAATAAGTTCTTGTTTTTATTGTTATTTAAAGCTAACTGTATTTTCTTCTCTGTATTGTTTTATTGCGTTGAAGAAAAGAGCCTGTGATTGTTTGACTTTAATTTCTACTTAACCTTTATATGTTTCTTTGATGCCGTTTTGTTTCTTTTCTGCTTTGTGTTGATGTTTTTTCCATCTTGAATCTTTTGTGTTAAATAAATAAATAAGTCACTTATTTGAAGTCTCTCGCTCTTTCACTCACACTCACTCTGCTGAACTGGCTGAACAAATGTGTGCCACAGTCTGGCCCTCGGTGAAACTCTGTATGGCCTGAACCCTGAATGTTTTCTCAAGTTATTTATGGGCTGGCAGTGACTTAAATTCAGCAGCTTTGAATACATTTTTCATCTACACGTAATGTCACCTTTGTCCACTGGAGGTCAGGTTTTTGCAGTTCTGTTTTATGATGAATTATTTATGGCCTGGCAGGGTCTTAAACATAAAAAAACTGTTTCCCTCACAAAAGTTACTATTTATTTCACCAGTTTAGCAGCTCTAAATCTCATGTGACCTTACATGTAATGTCAAACGTGTCCACCAGAGGGCAGTTTCAACATGTAAACACATTTCAAGATCCTCTTCACCACCTACAAATCCTTCTTACCTTCAGACCTCCTCCATCGCCCCATTCACTCACACCGAACACGCTACACCGTCAAACATCTGTGTAGCCCCAGTTAAGCCCCTCAAGCATTTTATTTTAGATTTTATAAAATATATAATATAGATATATGTTTTTTTGAAGTTTAACATTTAAAAAGTTCAAGTAGCCATTCTGTTCCAATCCAATCCCTGTGTGTGTGAGTAAGAGTGGAATAGGTGAGGGCGGGTCGCTACGGTAACTGTGGAGCTTCGGGCGCTGTCCGTGGTGCTGAAAGGCTGCTTTGTTGGATGAGTGTGTGACTTTGTTTTCTTTTTTTTCCCCTCTACATGTAAAGTGACTTTTGTGATAGAGGAGGGAAGTGTGATGGAGCCTTGAGGGATTCTGGACTCATCACCAGGCTCGCTTCTCCTCGGCCTCAAATCTCCATGGACCTGAAACACAAGGAAAAGCAGCTGAAGCCACTTTCACTCATGACAATCCATCATTATTGAGTCACTGTGATGAAAGGAAGAAACTGTAGGGATGTTTTTAAGGTAGAACATTAGCTGAAAGGATGTTGTCGATGAATTCGTTCTTCATTGATGAAGCAGAGCATGAGAGAGAATAGATCAAAGCAGGAGAAACATCTTCTACATACGTAGAGTAAGATTAGAAGTAAGAGGAAGATTCTATTGAATAATATCTCAAATATCCAATGCCTTACCTGAACATTACTGGGCTCAGAGATGGAGAAGCTGGTCTCTTGAAAGTTGCTGCCATCTGCTGGTTTACCAGACAACGCCAGATCGGTCCTGCTGGATCTCAGTGCAGCATTTGATACGATAGATCATGAGATCCTGCTACATAGACTAGAACAAGATGTTGTGATTAGAGGATCTGCACTTGTCTGGTTCAAGTCCTATTTATGGGACAGATTTCAGTTTGTTAGTGTTAACGAGGACTACTCCATATTCACTAAGGTCAACTACGGAGTTCCTCAGGGTTCCGTGCTCGGACCTATTCTTTTTACCCTGTACATGCTGCCATTAGGCAACATTATCAGGAAACACAACATAGATTTCCATTGTTATGCAGACGACACCCAGCTATATGTATCTGTACGACCGGATGACCCAAACCCATCTATAAAACTCCAGGATTGTCTCATAGACATACAGACGTGGATGACTCTGAACTTTCTGATGCTTAACACAGAAAAAACTGAGGTCATGGTCCTTGGGCCAAAAGATATAAGAGCAGCACTTTTAAGTGGAGCTCTAAACCGAGGCAGTAACACTTCAGTCCCTTGCACTACAGTAAGGAACCTAGGAGTCCTGTTTGACCAGGATTTATCACTGGATGAACATATTAAGCATATATGTAGAACAGCCTTCTTCCACCTTCGCAACATTAAGACAATTAGAAATATTATATCACGACAAGACTCTGAGAAACTTATCCACGCCTTTATAACCTCTAGGCTGGATTACTGTAACTCCTTACTGTCTGGATGTCCTAGTAAGTCCTTGAGAAGCCTTCAACTTGTTCAGAACGCAGCAGCACGGATACTGACTGGAACCAGACGACGTGATTATACAACTCCTGTCTTGGCTTCTCTTCACTGGCTCCCAGTGAAAAGTAGAATAGATTTTAAAATACTTCTACTCACATACAAGGCCCTGAATAATCAGGCACCTTCTTATATTTGTGACTTAATCACTTTATATCAACCCAATAGACCCTGAACTCAGGTCTACTGGTTATTCCTAAAATAACTAGAAGTAGAATCGGTGGTAGAACATTTATCTACCAGGCTCCTCTCCTGTGGAACCAACTTCTGCTTTCAGTCAGACAGTCTGACTCTGTCTCTGCCTTTAAGGTGAGACTGAAAACCTACCTTTTTAACATAGACTATAGTCGAAGCTAGATCAGGTATGTCCTGATTAGAATAGTCTATCTTATGCTGCCATAGGCTTAGACTGCTGGAGGAATTTCCCATCATGCACTTAGAATGAGCACACAGACTTTGCACGAGCCGCACTTTCTCTACCCCGTCCTCAATTTCTCAACCCTCACCACTTACCCGATGTCCCCCATGACATGTAGACCATAAATCCACATTTAGACCATAAATCCACATGTAGCACATAAATCCACATGTACACCATACATCCACATGTACACCATAAATCCACATGTAGACCATAAATCCACATTTAGACCATAAATCCACATGTAGCACATAAATCCACATGTACACCATACATCCACATGTACACCATAAATCCACATGTAGACCATAAATCCACATGTAGCACATAAATCCACATGTAGACCATAAATCCACATGTAGACCATAAATCCACATGTAGACCATAAATTCACATGTAGACCTTCTCTAACTGATGTTTAATCTCTTACAGTTCTGCTGACACCAGTGAACGACATGAGGTCAGGACAGGAAAGAGGACTCCGTCATCTTCAAGTCTCTGACCACAACAGCCTTCACGACAGGCTGTGACAGATGATCCTGGCATTTAAAGACTTTTCACTTTTTATTCTTTGTCATTGTGTATTGTATGTTTTTGGTAACATCTACTGCACGTCTGTCCGTCCAGGGAGTGGATCCCTCAACTGTGGTTCTCCCTAAGGTTTCTACCCTTTTCCCTGTTAGAAGAGTTTTTTCGCTGGTAGTTTTTCCTTACCCTGGTCGAAGGTCTAAGGACAGAGGATGTTACCAACCCTGTGAAGTCCCTGAGACAAACTATGGTTTGTAAACTGTGGGCTATACAAAAAATGATTGATTGATTGATTGATTTAACAGAAAAAAAACAAAAGTATCTTGGAATGTCTTGAAATTGTACACAGTCATAGTCAACGACACCCTGAACAAGAATCCGTTGAAAATATTTGCATATCTCTTAAGGAATATTTTTAATGAATTTTTGAAAATTAGGAAAGCGATCCATGCACTTAGGCAGTGACTTAACTTTTGATGTTTTTGGTTTGTTTTTAAAGCATTAAAGCTGCAGGAGTTCATCCATGTCGCCCAGTCGCTGGAAACAAACGTTTGGACACCATGGATCACACAGCAGAAAATAAGGTGAGACGGAGGAAACGATCCATTTGCCCTGATGCACTTAGTGACTTGACTTTTTTTTCAAAAAAGACCCCAAAAGTATCTTGGAATGTCTTGAAATTGTACACAGTCATAGTCAAGCATGCCCTGAACAAGAATCCGTTGAATATATTTGCATATCTCTTGAAGAATATTTTTAATGAACTTTTGAAAATCAGGAAAGCGATCCATGCACTTGGACATTCCAAGTATGTTGGAATGTCTTGAAATTGTACTCAGTCATAGTCAACGACGCCCTGAACAAGAATCAATTGAAAATATTTGCATATCTCTTAAGGAATATTTTTAATGAATTTTTGAAAATGAGGAAAGTCTGTGCACTTAGGCAGTGACTTAACTTTTTATTCAAAAAAGACCCCAAAAGTATCTTGGAATGTCTTGAAATTGTACACAGTCATAGTCAAGCATGCCCTGAACAAGAATCCGTTGAATATATTTGCATATCTCTTGAAGAATATTTTTAATGAATTTTTGAAAATCCGGAAAGCGATCCATGCACTTGGACATTCCAAGTATGTTGGAATGTCTTGAAATTGTACTCAGTCATAGTCAACGACGCCCTGAACAAGAATCCGTTGAAAATATTTGCATATCGCTTAAGGAATATTTTTAATGAATTTTTGAAAATCAGGAGAGCAATCCATGCACTTAGGCAGTGACTTAACTTTTTTGTCAAAAAAGACCCCAAAAGTATCTTGGAATGTCTTGAAATTGTACACAGTCATAGTCAAGCATGCCCTGAACAAGAAACCGTTGAATATATTTGCTTATCTCTTGAAGAATATTTTTAATTAATTTTTGAAAATCCGAAAAGCGATCCATGCACTTGGACATTCCAAGTATGTTGGAATGTTTTGAAATTGTACTCAGTCATAGTCAACGACGCCCTGAACAAGAATCAATTGAAAATATTCGCATATCTCTTAAGGAATATTTTTAATGAATTTTTGAAAATCAGGAAAGCAATCCATGCACTTAGGCAGTGACTTAACTTTTTTGTCAAAAAAGACCCCAAAAGTATCTTGGAATGTCTTGAAATTGTACACAGTCATAGTCAAGCATGCCCTGAACAAGAATCCGTTGAATATATTTGCATATCTCTTGAAGAATATTTTTAATGAACTTTTGAAAATCAGGAAAGCGATCCATGCACTTGGACATTCCAAGTATGTTGGAATGTTCTGAAATTGTACTCAGTCATAGTCAACGACGCCCTGAACAAGAATCCGTTGAAAATATTTGCATATCGCTTAAGGAATATTTTTAATGAATTTTTGAAAATCAGGAAAGCGATCCATGCACTTAGGCAGTGACTTAACTTTTTTGTCAAAAAAGACCCCAAAAGTATCTTGGAATGTCTTGAAATTGTACACAGTCATAGTCAAGCATGCCCTGAACAAGAATCCGTTGAATATATTTGCATATCTCTTGAAGAATATTTTTAATGAACTTTTGAAAATCAGGAAAGCGATCCATGTAATTGGACATTCAAAGTATGTTGGAATGTCTTGAAATTGTACTCGGTCATAGTCAACGACGCCCTGAACAAGAATCCGTTGAAAATATTTGCATATCGCTTAAGGAATATTTTTAATGAATTTTTGAAAATCAGGAAAGCGATCCATGCACTTAGGCAGTGACTTAACTTTTTCGTCAAAAAAGACCCCAAAAGTATCTTGGAATGTCTTGAAATTGTACACAGTCATAGTCAAGCATGCCCTGAACAAGAATCCGTTGAATATATTTGCATATCTCTTGAAGAATATTTTTAATGAATTTTTGAAAATCCGGAAAGCGATCCATGCACTTGGACATTCCAAGTATGTTGGAATGTCTTGAAATTGTACTCGGTCATAGTCAACGACGCCCTGAACAAGAATCCATTGAAAATATTTGCATATCTCTTAAGGAATATTTTTAATGAATTTTTGAAAATGATGAAAGTCTGTGCACTTATGCAGTGACTTAACTTTTTATTCAAAAAAGACCCCAAAGGTATCTTGGAATGTCTTGAAATTGTACACAGTCATAGTCAAGCATGCCCTGAACAAGAATCCGTTGAATATATTTGCATATCTCTTGAAGAATATTTTTAATGAACTTTTGAAAATCAGGAAAGCGATCCATGCACTTGGACATTCCAAGTATGTTGGAATGTTCTGAAATTGTACTCAGTCATAGTCAACGACGCCCTGAACAAGAATCCGTTGAAAATATTTGCATATCGCTTAAGGAATATTTTTAATGAATTTTTGAAAATCAGGAAAGCGATCCATGCACTTAGGCAGTGACTTAACTTTTTTGTCAAAAAAGACCCCAAAAGTATCTTGGAATGTCTTGAAATTGTACACAGTCATAGTCAAGCATGCCCTGAACAAGAATCCGTTGAATATATTTGCATATCTCTTGAAGAATATTTTTAATGAATTTTTGAAAATCCGAAAAGCGATCCATGCACTTGGACATTCCAAGTATGTTGGAATGTCTTGAAATTGTACTCGGTCATAGTCAACGACGCCCTGAACAAGAATCAATTGAAAATATTTGCATATCTCTTAAGGAATATTTTTAATGAATTTTTGAAAATGAGGAAAGTCTGTGCACTTAGGCAGTGACTTAACTTTTTATTCAAAAAAGACCCCAAAAGTATCTTGGAATGTCTTGAAATTGTACACAGTCATAGTCAAGCATGCCCTGAACAAGAATCCGTTGAATATATTTGCATATCTCTTGAAGAATATTTTTAATGAACTTTTGAAAATCAGGAAAGCGATCCATGCACTTGGACATTCCAAGTATGTTGGAATGTCTTGAAATTGTACTCAGTCATAGTCAACGACGCCCTGAACAAGAATCCGTTGAAAATATTTGCATATCGTTTAAGGAATATTTTTAAAGAATTTCTGAAAATCAGGAAAGCGATCCATGCACTTAGGCAGTGACTTAACTTTTTCGTCAAAAAAGACCCCAAAAGTATCTTGGAATGTCTTGAAATTGTACACAGTCATAGTCAAGAATGCCCTGAACAAGAATCCGTTGAATATATTTGCATATCTCTTGAAGAATATTTTTAATGAATTTTTGAAAATCCGGAAAGCGATCCATGCACTTGGACATTCCAAGTATGTTGGAATGTCTTGAAATTGTACTCGGTCATAGTCAACGACGCCCTGAACAAGAATCCATTGAAAATATTTGCATATCTCTTAAGGAATATTTTTAATTAATTTTTGAAAATGATGAAAGTCTGTGCACTTAGGCAGTGACTTAACTTTTTATTCAAAAAAGACCCCAAAGGTATCTTGGAATGTCTTGAAATTGTACACAGTCATAGTCAAGCATGCCCTGAACAAGAATCCGTTGAATATATTTGCATATCTCTTGAAGAATATTTTTAATGAACTTTTGAAAATCAGGAAAGCGATCCATGCACTTGGACATTCCAAGTATGTTGGAATGTCTTGAAATTGTACTCAGTCATAGTCAACGACGCCCTGAACAAGAATCCGTTGAAAATATTTGCATATCGCTTAAGGAATATTTTTAATGAATTTTTGAAAATCAGGAAAGCGATCCATGCACTTAGGCAGTGACTTAACTTTTTTGTCAAAAAAGACCCCAAAAGTATCTTGGAATGTCTTGAAATTGTACACAGTCATAGTCAAGCATGCCCTGAACAAGAATCCGTTGAATATATTTGCATATCTCTTGAAGAATATTTTTAATGAATTTTTGAAAATCAGGAAAGCGATCCATGCTCTTAGGCAGTGACTTAACTTTTTTGTCAAAAAAGACCCCAAAAGTATCTTGGAATGTCTTGAAATTGTACACAGTCATAGTCAAGCATGCCCTGAACAAGAATCCGTTGAATATATTTGCATATCTCTTGAAGAATATTTTTAATGAATTTTTGAAAATCCGAAAAGCGATCCATGCACTTGGACATTCCAAGTATGTTGGAATGTCTTGAAATTGTACTCAGTCATAGTCAACGACGCCCTGAACAAGAATCAATTGAAAATATTTGCATATCTCTTAAGGAATATTTTAAATGAATTTTTGAAAATGAGGAAAGTCTGTGCACTTAGGCAGTGACTTAACTTTTTATTCAAAAAAGACCCCAAAAGTATCTTGGAATGTCTTGAAATTGTACACAGTCATAGTCAAGCATGCCCTGAACAAGAATCCGTTGAATATATTTGCATATCTCTTGAAGAATATTTTTAATGAACTTTTGAAAATCAGGAAAGCGATCCATGCACTTGGACATTCCAAGTATGTTGGAATGTCTTGAAATTGTACTCAGTCATAGTCAACGACGCCCTGAACAAGAATCCGTTGAAAATATTTGCATATCGTTTAAGGAATATTTTTAAAGAATTTCTGAAAATCAGGAAAGCGATCCATGCACTTAGGCAGTGACTTAACTTTTTCGTCAAAAAAGACCCCAAAAGTATCTTGGAATGTCTTGAAATTGTACACAGTCATAGTCAAGAATGCCCTGAACAAGAATCCGTTGAATATATTTGCATATCTCTTGAAGAATATTTTTAATGAATTTTTGAAAATCCGAAAAGCGATCCATGCACTTGGACATTCCAAGTATGTTGGAATGTCTTGAAATTGTACTCAGTCATAGTCAACGACGCCCTGAACAAGAATCAATTGAAAATATTTGCATATCTCTTAAGGAATATTTTAAATGAATTTTTGAAAATGAGGAAAGTCTGTGCACTTAGGCAGTGACTTAACTTTTTATTCAAAAAAGACCCCAAAAGTATCTTGGAATGTCTTGAAATTGTACACAGTCATAGTCAAGCATGCCCTGAACAAGAATCCGTTGAATATATTTGCATATCTCTTGAAGAATATTTTTAATGAACTTTTGAAAATCAGGAAAGCGATCCATGCACTTGGACATTCCAAGTATGTTGGAATGTCTTGAAATTGTACTCAGTCATAGTCAACGACGCCCTGAACAAGAATCCGTTGAAAATATTTGCATATCGTTTAAGGAATATTTTTAAAGAATTTCTGAAAATCAGGAAAGCGATCCATGCACTTAGGCAGTGACTTAACTTTTTCGTCAAAAAAGACCCCAAAAGTATCTTGGAATGTCTTGAAATTGTACACAGTCATAGTCAAGAATGCCCTGAACAAGAATCCGTTGAATATATTTGCATATCTCTTGAAGAATATTTTTAATGAATTTTTGAAAATCCGGAAAGCGATCCATGCACTTGGACATTCCAAGTATGTTGGAATGTCTTGAAATTGTACTCGGTCATAGTCAACGACGCCCTGAACAAGAATCCATTGAAAATATTTGCATATCTCTTAAGGAATATTTTTAATGAATTTTTGAAAATGATGAAAGTCTGTGCACTTAGGCAGTGACTTAACTTTTTATTCAAAAAAGACCCCAAAGGTATCTTGGAATGTCTTGAAATTGTACACAGTCATAGTCAAGCATGCCCTGAACAAGAATCCGTTGAATATATTTGCATATCTCTTGAAGAATATTTTTAATGAACTTTTGAAAATCAGGAAAGCGATCCATGCACTTGGACATTCCAAGTATGTTGGAATGTCTTGAAATTGTACTCAGTCATAGTCAACGACACCCTGAACAAGAATCCGTTGAAAATATTTGCATATCGCTTAAGGAATATTTTTAATGAATTTTTGAAAATCAGGAAAGCGATCCATGCACTTAGGCAGTGACTTAACTTTTTTGTCAAAAAAGACCCCAAAAGTATCTTGGAATGTCTTGAAATTGTACACAGTCATAGTCAAGCATGCCCTGAACAAGAATCCGTTGAATATATTTGCATATCTCTTGAAGAATATTTTTAATGAATTTTTGAAAATCCGAAAAGCGATCCATGCACTTGGACATTCCAAGTATGTTGGAATGTCTTGAAATTGTACTCAGTCATAGTCAACGACGCCCTGAACAAGAATCAATTGAAAATATTTGCATATCTCTTAAGGAATATTTTTAATGAATTTTTGAAAATGATGAAAGTCTGTGCACTTAGGCAGTGACTTAACTTTTTATTCAAAAAAGACCCCAAAGGTATCTTGGAATGTCTTGAAATTGTACACAGTCATAGTCAAGCATGCCCTGAACAAGAATCCGTTGAATATATTTGCATATCTCTTGAAGAATATTTTTAATGAACTTTTGAAAATCAGGAAAGCGATCCATGCACTTGGACATTCCAAGTATGTTGGAATGTCTTGAAATTGTACTCAGTCATAGTCAACGACGCCCTGAACAAGAATCCGTTGAAAATATTTGCATATCGCTTAAGGAATATTTTTAATGAATTTTTGAAAATCAGGAAAGCGATCCATGCACTTAGGCAGTGACTTAACTTTTTTGTCAAAAAAGACCCCAAAAGTATCTTGGAATGTCTTGAAATTGTACACAGTCATAGTCAAGCATGCCCTGAACAAGAATCCGTTGAATATATTTGCATATCTCTTGAAGAATATTTTTAATGAATTTTTGAAAATCCGAAAAGCGATCCATGCACTTGGACATTCCAAGTATGTTGGAATGTCTTGAAATTGTACTCAGTCATAGTCAACGACGCCCTGAACAAGAATCCATTGAAAATATTTGCATATCTCTTAAGGAATATTTTTAATGAATTTTTGAAAATGATGAAAGTCTGTGCACTTAGGCAGTGACTTAACTTTTTATTCAAAAAAGACCCCAAAGGTATCTTGGAATGTCTTGAAATTGTACACAGTCATAGTCAAGCATGCCCTGAACAAGAATCCGTTGAATATATTTGCATATCTCTTGAAGAATATTTTTAATGAACTTTTGAAAATCAGGAAAGCGATCCATGCACTTGGACATTCCAAGTATGTTGGAATGTCTTGAAATTGTACTCAGTCATAGTCAACGACGCCCTGAACAAGAATCCGTTGAAAATATTTGCATATCGCTTAAGGAATATTTTTAATGAATTTTTGAAAATCAGGAAAGCGATCCATGCACTTAGGCAGTGACTTAACTTTTTTGTCAAAAAAGACCCCAAAAGTATCTTGGAATGTCTTGAAATTGTACACAGTCATAGTCAAGCATGCCCTGAACAAGAATCCGTTGAATATATTTGCATATCTCTTGAAGAATATTTTTAATGAATTTTTGAAAATCCGGAAAGCGATCCATGCACTTGGACATTCCAAGTATGTTGGAATGTCTTGAAATTGTACTCCGTCATAGTCAACGACGCCCTGATCAAGAATCCATTGAAAATATTTGCATATCTCTTAAGGAATATTTTTAATGAATTTTTGAAAATGATGAAAGTCTGTGCACTTAGGCAGTGACTTAACTTTTTATTCAAAAAAGACCCCAAAGGTATCTTGGAATGTCTTGAAATTGTACACAGTCATAGTCAAGCATGCCCTGAACAAGAATCCGTTGAATATATTTGCATATCTCTTGAAGAATATTTTTAATGAACTTTTGAAAATCAGGAAAGCGATCCATGCACTTGGACATTCCAAGTATGTTGGAATGTCTTGAAATTGTACTCAGTCATAGTCAACGACGCCCTGAACAAGAATCCGTTGAAAATATTTGCATATCGTTTAAGGAATATTTTTAAAGAATTTCTGAAAATCAGGAAAGCGATCCATGCACTTAGGCAGTGACTTAACTTTTTCGTCAAAAAAGACCCCAAAAGTATCTTGGAATGTATTGAAATTGTACACAGTCATAGTCAAGAATGCCCTGAACAAGAATCCGTTGAATATATTTGCATATCTCTTGAAGAATATTTTTAATGAATTTTTGAAAATCCGGAAAGCGATCCATGCACTTGGACATTCCAAGTATGTTGGAATGTCTTGAAATTGTACTCGGTCATAGTCAACGACGCCCTGAACAAGAATCCATTGAAAATATTTGCATATCTCTTAAGGAATATTTTTAATGAATTTTTGAAAATGATGAAAGTCTGTGCACTTAGGCAGTGACTTAACTTTTTATTCAAAAAAGACCTCAAAGGTATCTTGGAATGTCTTGAAATTGTACACAGTCATAGTCAAGCATGCCCTGAACAAGAATCCGTTGAATATATTTGCATATCTCTTGAAGAATATTTTTAATGAACTTTTGAAAATCAGGAAAGCGATCCATGCACTTGGACATTCCAAGTATGTTGGAATGTCTTGAAATTGTACTCAGTCATAGTCAACGACGCCCTGAACAAGAATCCGTTGAAAATATTTGCATATCGCTTAAGGAATATTTTTAATGAATTTTTGAAAATCAGGAAAGCGATCCATGCACTTAGGCAGTGACTTAACTTTTTTGTCAAAAAAGACCCCAAAAGTATCTTGGAATGTCTTGAAATTGTACACAGTCATAGTCAAGCATGCCCTGAACAAGAATCCGTTGAATATATTTGCATATCTCTTGAAGAATATTTTTAATGAATTTTTGAAAATCCGAAAAGCGATCCATGCACTTGGACATTCCAAGTATGTTGGAATGTCTTGAAATTGTACTCAGTCATAGTCAACGACGCCCTGAACAAGAATCAATTGAAAATATTTGCATATCTCTTAAGGAATATTTTTAATGAATTTTTGAAAATGAGGAAAGTCTGTGCACTTAGGCAGTGACTTAACTTTTTATTCAAAAAAGACCCCAAAAGTATCTTGGAATGTCTTGAAATTGTACACAGTCATAGTCAAGCATGCCCTGAACAAGAATCCGTTGAATATATTTGCATATCTCTTGAAGAATATTTTTAATGAACTTTTGAAAATCAGGAAAGCGATCCATGCACTTGGACATTCCAAGTATGTTGGAATGTCTTGAAATTGTACTCAGTCATAGTCAACGACGCCCTGAACAAGAATCCGTTGAAAATATTTGCATATCTTTTAAGGAATATTTTTAAAGAATTTCTGAAAATCAGGAAAGCGATCCGTGCACTTAGGCAGTGACTTAACTTTTTCGTCAAAAAAGACCCCAAAAGTATCTTGGAATGTATTGAAATTGTACACAGTCATAGTCAAGAATGCCCTGAACAAGAATCCGTTGAATATATTTGCATATCTCTTGAAGAATATTTTTAATGAATTTTTGAAAATCCGGAAAGCGATCCATGCACTTGGACATTCCAAGTATGTTGGAATGTCTTGAAATTGTACTCGGTCATAGTCAACGACGCCCTGAACAAGAATCCATTGAAAATATTTGCATATCTCTTAAGGAATATTTTTAATGAATTTTTGAAAATGATGAAAGTCTGTGCACTTAGGCAGTGACTTAACTTTTTATTCAAAAAAGACCTCAAAGGTATCTTGGAATGTCTTGAAATTGTACACAGTCATAGTCAAGCATGCCCTGAACAAGAATCCGTTGAATATATTTGCATATCTCTTGAAGAATATTTTTAATGAACTTTTGAAAATCAGGAAAGCGATCCATGCACTTGGACATTCCAAGTATGTTGGAATGTCTTGAAATTGTACTCAGTCATAGTCAACGACGCCCTGAACAAGAATCCGTTGAAAATATTTGCATATCGCTTAAGGAATATTTTTAATGAATTTTTGAAAATCAGGAAAGCGATCCATGCACTTAGGCAGTGACTTAACTTTTTTGTCAAAAAAGACCCCAAAAGTATCTTGGAATGTCTTGAAATTGTACACAGTCATAGTCAAGCATGCCCTGAACAAGAATCCGTTGAATATATTTGCATATCTCTTGAAGAATATTTTTAATGAATTTTTGAAAATCCGAAAAGCGATCCATGCACTTGGACATTCCAAGTATGTTGGAATGTCTTGAAATTGTACTCAGTCATAGTCAACGACGCCCTGAACAAGAATCAATTGAAAATATTTGCATATCTCTTAAGGAATATTTTTAATGAATTTTTGAAAATGAGGAAAGTCTGTGCACTTAGGCAGTGACTTAACTTTTTATTCAAAAAAGACCCCAAAAGTATCTTGGAATGTCTTGAAATTGTACACAGTCATAGTCAAGCATGCCCTGAACAAGAATCCGTTGAATATATTTGCATATCTCTTGAAGAATATTTTTAATGAACTTTTGAAAATCAGGAAAGCGATCCATGCACTTGGACATTCCAAGTATGTTGGAATGTCTTGATATTGTACTCAGTCATAGTCAACGACGCCCTGAACAAGAATCCATTGAAAATATTTGCATATCGTTTAAGGAATATTTTTAAAGAATTTCTGAAAATCAGGAAAGCGATCCATGCACTTAGGCAGTGACTTAACTTTTTCGTCAAAAAAGACCCCAAAAGTATCTTGGAATGCATTGAAATTGTACACAGTCATAGTCAAGCATGCCCTGAACAAGAATCCGTTGAATATATTTGCATATCTCTTGAAGAATATTTTTAATGAATTTTTGAAAATCCGGAAAGCGATCCATGCACTTGGACATTCCAAGTATGTTGGAATGTCTTGAAATTGTACTCGGTCATAGTCAACGACGCCCTGAACAAGAATCCATTGAAAATATTTGCATATCTCTTAAGGAATATTTTTAATGAATTTTTGAAAATGATGAAAGTCTGTGCACTTAGGCAGTGACTTAACTTTTTATTCAAAAAAGACCTCAAAGGTATCTTGGAATGTCTTGAAATTGTACACAGTCATAGTCAAGCATGCCCTGAACAAGAATCCGTTGAATATATTTGCATATCTCTTGAAGAATATTTTTAATGAACTTTTGAAAATCAGGAAAGCGATCCATGCACTTGGACATTCCAAGTATGTTGGAATGTCTTGAAATTGTACTCAGTCATAGTCAACGACGCCCTGAACAAGAATCCGTTGAAAATATTTGCATATCGCTTAAGGAATATTTTTAATGAATTTTTGAAAATCAGGAAAGCGATCCATGCACTTAGGCAGTGACTTAACTTTTTTGTCAAAAAAGACCCCAAAAGTATCTTGGAATGTCTTGAAATTGTACACAGTCATAGTCAAGCATGCCCTGAACAAGAATCCGTTGAATATATTTGCATATCTCTTGAAGAATATTTTTAATGAATTTTTGAAAATCCGAAAAGCGATCCATGCACTTGGACATTCCAAGTATGTTGGAATGTCTTGAAATTGTACTCAGTCATAGTCAACGACGCCCTGAACAAGAATCAATTGAAAATATTTGCATATCTCTTAAGGAATATTTTTAATGAATTTTTGAAAATGAGGAAAGTCTGTGCACTTAGGCAGTGACTTAACTTTTTATTCAAAAAAGACCCCAAAAGTATCTTGGAATGTCTTGAAATTGTACACAGTCATAGTCAAGCATGCCCTGAACAAGAATCCGTTGAATATATTTGCATATCTCTTGAAGAATATTTTGAATGAACTTTTGAAAATCAGGAAAGCGATCCATGCACTTGGACATTCCAAGTATGTTGGAATGTCTTGAAATTGTACTCAGTCATAGTCAACGACGCCCTGAACAAGAATCCGTTGAAAATATTTGCATATCGCTTAAGGAATATTTTTAATGAATTTTTGAAAATCAGGAAAGCGATCCATGCACTTAGGCAGTGACTTAACTTTTTTGTCAAAAAAGACCCCAAAAGTATCTTGGAATGTCTTGAAATTGTACACAGTCATAGTCAAGCATGCCCTGAACAAGAATCCGTTGAATATATTTGCATATCTCTTGAAGAATATTTTTAATGAATTTTTGAAAATCCGGAAAGCGATCCATGCACTTGGACATTCCAAGTATGTTGGAATGTCTTGAAATTGTACTCAGTCATAGTCAACAACGCCCTGAACAAGAATCCATTGAAAATATTTGCATATCTTTTAAGGAATATTTTTAATGAATTTTTGAAAATGAGGAAAGTCTGTGCACTTAGGCAGTGACTTAACTTTTTATTCAAAAAAGACCCCAAAAGTATCTTGGAATGTCTTGAAATTGTACACAGTCATAGTCAAGCATGCCCTGAACAAGAAACCGTTGAATATATTTGCATATCTCTTGAAGAATATTTTTAATGAACTTTTGAAAATCAGGAAAGCGATCCATGCACTTGGACATTCCAAGTATGTTGGAATGTTTTGAAATTGTACTCAGTCATAGTCAACGACGCCCTGAACAAGAATCCGTTGAAAATATTTGCATATCGCTTAAGGAATATTTTTAATGAATTTTTGAAAATCAGGAAAGCGATCCATGCACTTAGGCAGTGACTTAACTTTTTATTCAAAAAAGACCCCAAAAGTATCTTGGAATGTCTTGAAATTGTACACAGTCATAGTCAAGCATGCCCTGAACAAGAATCCGTTGAATATATTTGCATATCTCTTGAAGAATATTTTTAATGAATTTTTGAAAATCCGAAAAGCGATCCAAGCACTTGGACATTCCAAGTATGTTGGAATGTCTTGAAATTGTACTCAGTCATAGTCAACGACACCCTGAACAAGAATCAATTGAAAATATTTGCATATCTCTTAAGGAATATTTTTAATGAATTTTTGAAAATGAGGAAAGTCTGTGCACTTCGGCAGTGACTTAACTTTTTATTCAAAAAAGACCCCAAAAGTATCTTGGAATGTCTTGAAATTGTACACAGTCATAGTCAAGCATGCCCTGAACAAGAATCCGTTGAATATATTTGCATATCTCTTGAAGAATATTTTTAATGAACTTTTGAAAATCAGGAAAGCGATCCATGCACTTGGACATTCCAAGTATGTTGGAATGTCTTGAAATTGTACTCAGTCATAGTCAACAACGCCCTGAACAAGAATCCATTGAAAATATTTGCATATCGCTTAAGGAATATTTTTAATGAATTTTTGAAAATCAGGAAAGCGATCCATGCACTGAGGCAGTGACTTAACTTTTTATTCAAAAAAGACCCCAAAATATCTTGGAATGTCTTGAAATTGTACACAGTCATAGTCAAGCATGCCCTGAACAACAATCCGTTGAATATATTTGCATATCTCTTGAAGAATATTTTTAATTAACTTTTGAAAATCAGGAAAGCGATCCATGCACTTGGACATTCCAAGTATGTTGGAATGTCTTGAAATTGTACTCAGTCATAGTCAACGACGCCCTGAACAAGAATCCGTTGAAAATATTTGCATATCGCTTAAGGAATATTTTTAATGAATTTTTGAAAATAAGGAAAGCGATCCATGCACTTAGGCAGTGACTTAACTTTTTTGTCAAAAAAGACCCCAAAAGTATCTTGGAATGTCTTGAAATTGTACACAGTCATAGTCAAGCATGCCCTGAACAAGAATCCGTTGAATATATTTGCATATCTCTTGAAGAATATTTTTAATGAATTTTTGAAAATCCGAAAAGCGATCCATGCACTTGGACATTCCAAGTATGTTGGAATGTCTTGAAATTGTACTCAGTCATAGTCAACGACGCCCTGAACAAGAATCAATTGAAAATATTTGCATATCTCTTAAGGAATATTTTTAATGAATTTTTGAAAATGAGGAAAGTCTGTGCACTTAGGCAGTGACTTAACTTTTTATTCAAAAAAGACCCCAAAAGTATCTTGGAATGTCTTGAAATTGTACACAGTCATAGTCAAGCATGCCCTGAACAAGAATCCGTTGAATATATTTGCATATCTCTTGAAGAATATTTTTAATGAACTTTTGAAAATCCGAAAAGCGATCCATGCACTTGGACATTCCAAGTATGTTGGAATGTCTTGAAATTGTACTCAGTCATAGTCAACGACGCTCTGAACAAGAATCCGTTGAAAATATTTGCATATCTCTTAAGGAATATTTTTAATGAATTTTTGAAAATGAGGAAAGTCTGTGCACTTAGGCAGTGACTTAACTTTTTATTCAAAAAAGACCCCAAAAGTATCTTGGAATGTCTTGAAATTGTACACAGTCATAGTCAAGCATGCCCTGAACAAGAATCCGTTGAATATATTTGCATATCTCTTGAAGAATATTTTTAATGAATTTTTGAAAATCCGAAAAGCGATCCATGCACTTGGACATTCCAAGTATGTTGGAATGTCTTGAAATTGTACACAGTCATAGTCAAGCATGCCCTGAACAAGAATCCGTTGAATATATTTGCATATCTCTTGAAGAATATTTTTAATGAATTTTTGAAAATCCGAAAAGCGATCCATGCACTTGGACATTCCAAGTATGTTGGAATGTCTTGAAATTGTACTCAGTCATAGTCAACGACGCTCTGAACAAGAATCAATTGAAAATATTTGCATATCTCTTAAGGAATATTTTTAATGAATTTTTGAAAATGAGGAAAGTCTGTGCACTTAGGCAGTGACTTAACTTTTTATTCAAAAAAGACCCCAAAAGTATCTTGGAATGTCTTGAAATTGTACACAGTCATAGTCAAGCATGCCCTGAACAAGAATCCGTTGAATATATTTGCATATCTCTTGAAGAATATTTTTAATGAACTTTTGAAAATCAAGAAAGCGATCCATGTACTTGGACATTCAAAGTATGTTGGAATGTCTTGAAATCGTACTCGGTCATAGTCAACGACGCCCCGAACAAGAATCCGTTGAAAATATTTGCATATCGCTTAAGGAATATTTTTAATGAATTTTTGAAAATCAGGAAAGCAATCCATGCACTTAGGCAGTGACTTAACTTTTTCGTCAAAAAAGACCCCAAAAGTATCTTGGAATGTCTTGAAATTGTACACAGTTATAGTCAAGCATGCCCTGAAAAAGAATCCGTTGAATATATTTGCATATCTCTTGAAGAATATTTTTAATGAACTTTTGAAAATCAGGAAAGCGATCCATGCACTTGGACATTCCAAGTATGTTGGAATGTCTTGAAATTGTACTCAGTCATAGTCAACGACGCCCTGAACAAGAATCCGTTGAAAATATTTGCATATCGCTTAAGGAATATTTTTAATGAATTTTTGAAAATCAGGAAAGCGATCCATGCACTTAGGCAGTGACTTAACTTTTTTGTCAAAAAAGACCCCAAAAGTATCTTGGAATGTCTTGAAATTGTACACAGTCATAGTCAAGCATGCCCTGAACAAGAATCCGTTGAATATATTTGCATATCTCTTGAAGAATATTTTTAATGAACTTTTGAAAATCCGAAAAGCGATCCATGCACTTGGACATTCCAAGTATGTTGGAATGTCTTGAAATTGTACACAGTCATAGTCAAGCATGCCCTGAACAAGAATCCGTTGAATATATTTGCATATCTCTTGAAGAATATTTTTAATGAATTTTTGAAAATCCGAAAAGCGATCCATGCACTTGGACATTCCAAGTATGTTGGAATGTCTTGAAATTGTACTCAGTCATAGTCAACGACGCCCTGAACAAGAATCCGTTGAAAATATTTGCATATCGCTTAAGGAATATTTTTAATGAATTTTTGAAAATCAGGAAAGCGATCCATGCACTTAGGCAGTGACTTAACTTTTTTGTCAAAAAAGACCCCAAAAGTATCTTGGAATGTCTTGAAATTGTACACAGTCATAGTCAAGCATGCCCTGAACAAGAATCCGTTGAATATATTTGCATATCTCTTGAAGAATATTTTTAATGAATTTTTGAAAATCCGAAAAGCGATCCATGCACTTGGACATTCCAAGTATGTTGGAATGTCTTTAAATTGTACTCAGTCATAGTCAACGACGCCCTGAACAAGAATCAATTGAAAATATTTGCATATCTCTTAAGGAATATTTTTAATGAATTTTTGAAAATGAGGAAAGTCTGTGCACTGAGGCAGTGACTTAACTTTTTATTCAAAAAAGACCCCAAAAGTATCTTGGAATGTCTTGAAATTGTACACAGTCATAGTCAAGCATGCCCTGAACAAGAATCCGTTGAATATATTTGCATATCTCTTGAAGAATATTTTTAATGAATTTTTGAAAATCCGAAAAGCGATCCATGCACTTGGACATTCCAAGTATGTTGGAATGTCTTGAAATTGTACACAGTCATAGTCAAGCATGCCCTGAACAAGAATCCGTTGAATATATTTGCATATCTCTTGAAGAATATTTTTAATGAATTTTTGAAAATCCGAAAAGCGATCCATGCACTTGGACATTCCAAGTATGTTGGAATGTCTTGAAATTGTACTCAGTCATAGTCAACGACGCTCTGAACAAGAATCAATTGAAAATATTTGCATATCTCTTAAGGAATATTTTTAATGAATTTTTGAAAATGAGGAAAGTCTGTGCACTTAGGCAGTGACTTAACTTTTTATTCAAAAAAGATCCCAAAAGTATCTTGGAATGTCTTGAAATTGTACACAGTCATAGTCAAGCATGCCCTGAACAAGAATCCGTTGAATATATTTGCATATCTCTTGAAGAATATTTTTAATGAACTTTTGAAAATCAGGAAAGCGATCCATGCACTTGGACATTCCAAGTATGTTGGAATGTCTTGAAATTGTACTCAGTCATAGTCAACGACGCCCTGAACAAGAATCCGTTGAAAATATTTGCATATCGCTTAAGGAATATTTTTAATGAATTTTTGAAAATCAGGAAAGCGATCCATGCACTTAGGCAGTGACTTAACTTTTTTGTCAAAAAAGACCCCAAAAGTATCTTGGAATGTCTTGAAATTGTACACAGTCATAGTCAAGCATGCCCTGAACAAGAATCCGTTGAATATATTTGCATATCTCTTGAAGAATATTTTTAATGAATTTTTGAAAATCCGAAAAGCGATCCATGCACTTGGACATTCCAAGTATGTTGGAATGTCTTTAAATTGTACTCAGTCATAGTCAACGACGCCCTGAACAAGAATCAATTGAAAATATTTGCATATCTCTTAAGGAATATTTTTAATGAATTTTTGAAAATGAGGAAAGTCTGTGCACTGAGGCAGTGACTTAACTTTTTATTCAAAAAAGACCCCAAAAGTATCTTGGAATGTCTTGAAATTGTACACAGTCATAGTCAAGCATGCCCTGAACAAGAATCCGTTGAATATATTTGCATATCTCTTGAAGAATATTTTTAATGAACTTTTGAAAATCAGGAAAGCGATCCATGCACTTGGACATTCCAAGTATGTTGGAATGTCTTGAAATTGTACTCAGTCATAGTCAACGACGCCCTGAACAAGAATCCGTTGAAAATATTTGCATATCGTTTAAGGAATATTTTTAAAGAATTTCTGAAAATCAGGAAAGCGATCCATGCACTTAGGCAGTGACTTAACTTTTTCGTCAAAAAAGACCCCAAAAGTATCTTGGAATGTCTTGAAATTGTACACAGTCATAGTCAAGCATGCCCTGGACAAGAATCCGTTGAATATATTTGCATATCTCTTGAAGAATATTTTTAATGAATTTTTGAAAATCCGAAAAGCGATCCATGCACTTGGACATTCCAAGTATGTTGGAATGTCTTGAAATTGTACTCAGTCATAGTCAACGACGCTCTGAACAAGAATCCGTTGAAAATATTTGCATATCTCTTAAGGAATATTTTTAATGAATTTTTGAAAATGAGGAAAGTCTGTGCACTTAGGCAGTGACTTAACTTTTTATTCAAAAAAGACCCCAAAAGTATCTTGGAATGTCTTGAAATTGTACACAGTCATAGTCAAGCATGCCCTGAACAAGAATCCGTTGAATATATTTGCATATCTCTTGAAGAATATTTTTAATGAATTTTTGAAAATCCGAAAAGCGATCCATGCACTTGGACATTCCAAGTATGTTGGAATGTCTTGAAATTGTACACAGTCATAGTCAAGCATGCCCTGAACAAGAATCCGTTGAATATATTTGCATATCTCTTGAAGAATATTTTTAATGAATTTTTGAAAATCCGAAAAGTGATCCATGCACTTGGACATTCCAAGTATGTTGGAATGTCTTGAAATTGTACTCAGTCATAGTCAACGACGCTCTGAACAAGAATCAATTGAAAATATTTGCATATCTCTTAAGGAATATTTTTAATGAATTTTTGAAAATGAGGAAAGTCTGTGCACTTAGGCAGTGACTTAACTTTTTATTCAAAAAAGATCCCAAAAGTATCTTGGAATGTCTTGAAATTGTACACAGTCATAGTCAAGCATGCCCTGAACAAGAATCCGTTGAATATATTTGCATATCTCTTGAAGAATATTTTTAATGAACTTTTGAAAATCAGGAAAGCGATCCATGTACTTGGACATCCAAAGTATGTTGGAATGTCTTGAAATTGTACTCGGTCATAGTCAACGACGCCCTGAACAAGAATCCGTTGAAAATATTTGCATATCGCTTAAGGAATATTTTTAATGAATTTTTGAAAATCAGGAAAGCGATCCATGCACTTAGGCAGTGACTTAACTTTTTCGTCAAAAAAGACCCCAAAAGTATCTTGGAATGTCTTGAAATTGTACACAGTCATAGTCAAGCATGCCCTGAACAAGAATCCGTTGAATATATTTGCATATCTCTTGAAGAATATTTTTAATGAATTTTTGAAAATCCGGAAAGCGATCCATGCACTTGGACATTCCAAGTATGTTGGAATGTCTTGAAATTGTACTCGGTCATAGTCAACGACGCCCTGAACAAGAATCCATTGAAAATATTTGCATATCTCTTAAGGAATATTTTTAATGAATTTTTGAAAATGAGGAAAGTCTGTGCACTTAGGCAGTGACTTAACTTTTTATTCAAAAAAGACCCCAAAGGTATCTTGGAATGTCTTGAAATTGTACACAGTCATAGTCAAGCATGCCCTGAACAAGAATCCGTTGAATATATTTGCATATCTCTTGAAGAATATTTTTAATGAACTTTTGAAAATCAGGAAAGCGATCCATGCACTTGGACATTCCAAGTATGTTGGAATGTCTTGAAATTGTACTCAGTCATAGTCAACGACGCATTGAACAAGAATCTGTTGAAAATATTTGCATATCGCTTAAGGAATATTTTTAATGAATTTTTGAAAATCAGGAAAGCGATCCATGCACTTAGGCAGTGACTTAACTTTTTTGTCAAAAAAGACCCCAAAAGTATCTTGGAATGTCTTGAAATTCTACACAGTCATAGTCAAGCATGCCCTGAACAAGAATCCGTTGAATATATTTGCATATCTCTTGAAGAATATTTTTAATGAATTTTTGAAAATCCGAAAAGCGATCCATGCACTTGGACATTCCAAGTATGTTGGAATGTCTTGAAATTGTACTCAGTCATAGTCAACGACGCCCTGAACAAGAATCAATTGAAAATATTTGCATATCTCTTAAGGAATATTTTTAATGAATTTTTGAAAATGAGGAAAGTCTGTGCACTTAGGCAGTGACTTAACTTTTTATTCAAAAAAGACCCCAAAAGTATCTTGGAATGTCTTGAAATTGTACACAGTCATAGTCAAGCATGCCCTGAACAAGAATCCGTTGAATATATTTGCATATCTCTTGAAGAATATTTTTAATGAACTTTTGAAAATCCGAAAAGCGATCCATGCACTTGGACATTCAAAGTATGTTGGAATGTCTTGAAATTGTACTCAGTCATAGTCAACGACGCTCTGAACAAGAATCAATTGAAAATATTTGCATATCTCTTAAGGAATATTTTTAATGAATTTTTGAAAATGAGGAAAGTCTGTGCACTTAGGCAGTGACTTAACTTTTTATTCAAAAAAGACCCCAAAAGTATCTTGGAATGTCTTGAAATTGTACACAGTCATAGTCAAGCATGCCCTGAACAAGAATCCGTTGAATATATTTGCATATCTCTTGAAGAATATTTTTAATGAACTTTTGAAAATCAGGAAAGCGATCCATGTACTTGGACATTCAAAGTATGTTGGAATGTCTTGAAATTGTACTCAGTCATAGTCAACGACGCTCTGAACAAGAATCAATTGAAAATATTTGCATATCTCTTAAGGAATATTTTTAATGAATTTTTGAAAATGAGGAAAGTCTGTGCACTTAGGCAGTGACTTAACTTTTTATTCAAAAAAGACCCCAAAAGTATCTTGGAATGTCTTGAAATTGTACACAGTCATAGTCAAGCATGCCCTGAACAAGAATCCGTTGAATATATTTGCATATCTCTTGAAGAATATTTTTAATGAACTTTTGAAAATCAGGAAAGCGATCCATGTACTTGGACATTCAAAGTATGTTGGAATGTCTTGAAATTGTACTCGGTCATAGTCAACGACGCCCTGAACAAGAATCCGTTGAAAATATTTGCATATCGCTTAAGGAATATTTTTAATGAATTTTTGAAAATCAGGAAAGCGATCCATGCACTTAGGCAGTGACTTAACTTTTTCGTCAAAAAAGACCCCAAAAGTATCTTGGAATGTCTTGAAATTGTACACAGTCATAGTCAAGCATGCCCTGAACAAGAATCCGTTGAATATATTTGCATATCTCTTGAAGAATATTTTTAATTAATTTTTGAAAATCCGAAAAGTGATCCATGCACTTGGACATTCCAAGTATGTTGGAATGTCTTGAAATTGTACTCAGTCATAGTCAACGACGCTCTGAACAAGAATCAATTGAAAATATTTGCATATCTCTTAAGGGAATATTTTTAATGAATTTTTGAAAATGAGGAAAGTCTGTGCACTTAGGCAGTGACTTAACTTTTTATTCAAAAAAGATCCCAAAAGTATCTTGGAATGTCTTGAAATTGTACACAGTCATAGTCAAGCATGCCCTGAACAAGAATCCGTTGAATATATTTGCATATCTCTTGAAGAATATTTTTAATGAACTTTTGAAAATCAGGAAAGCGATCCATGTACTTGGACATTCAAAGTATGTTGGAATGTCTTGAAATTGTACTCGGTCATAGTCAACGACGCCCTGAACAAGAATCCGTTGAAAATATTTGCATATCGCTTAAGGAATATTTTTAATGAATTTTTGAAAATCAGGAAAGCGATCCATGCACTTAGGCAGTGACTTAACTTTTTCGTCAAAAAAGACCCCAAAAGTATCTTGGAATGTCTTGAAATTGTACACAGTCATAGTCAAGCATGCCCTGAACAAGAATCCGTTGAATATATTTGCATATCTCTTGAAGAATATTTTTAATGAATTTTTGAAAATCCGGAAAGCGATCCATGCACTTGGACATTCCAAGTATGTTGGAATGTCTTGAAATTGTACTCGGTCATAGTCAACGACGCCCTGAACAAGAATCCATTGAAAATATTTGCATATCTCTTAAGGAATATTTTTAATGAATTTTTGAAAATGAGGAAAGTCTGTGCACTTAGGCAGTGACTTAACTTTTTATTCAAAAAAGACCCCAAAGGTATCTTGGAATGTCTTGAAATTGTACACAGTCATAGTCAAGCATGCCCTGAACAAGAATCCGTTGAATATATTTGCATATCTCTTGAAGAATATTTTTAATGAACTTTTGAAAATCAGGAAAGCGATCCATGCACTTGGACATTCCAAGTATGTTGGAATGTCTTGAAATTGTACTCAGTCATAGTCAACGACGCATTGAACAAGAATCTGTTGAAAATATTTGCATATCGCTTAAGGAATATTTTTAATGAATTTTTGAAAATCAGGAAAGCGATCCATGCACTTAGGCAGTGACTTAACTTTTTTGTCAAAAAAGACCCCAAAAGTATCTTGGAATGTCTTGAAATTCTACACAGTCATAGTCAAGCATGCCCTGAACAAGAATCCGTTGAATATATTTGCATATCTCTTGAAGAATATTTTTAATGAATTTTTGAAAATCCGAAAAGCGATCCATGCACTTGGACATTCCAAGTATGTTGGAATGTCTTGAAATTGTACTCAGTCATAGTCAACGACGCTCTGAACAAGAATCAATTGAAAATATTTGCATATCTCTTAAGGAATATTTTTAATGAATTTTTGAAAATGAGGAAAGTCTGTGCACTTAGGCAGTGACTTAACTTTTTATTCAAAAAAGATCCCAAAAGTATCTTGGAATGTCTTGAAATTGTACACAGTCATA
The DNA here is from genome assembly GCF_963457635.1 of Microchirus variegatus. Classification (NCBI taxonomy): domain Eukaryota; kingdom Metazoa; phylum Chordata; class Actinopteri; order Pleuronectiformes; family Soleidae; genus Microchirus; species Microchirus variegatus. The sequence goes on from NC_139809.1 coordinate 29,189,503, forward strand.
GTCAAGCATGCCCTGAACAAGAATCCGTTGAATATATTTGCATATCTCTTGAAGAATATTTTTAATGAACTTTTGAAAATCAGGAAAGCGATCCATGTACTTGGACATTCAAAGTATGTTGGAATGTCTTGAAATTGTACTCGGTCATAGTCAACGACGCCCTGAACAAGAATCCGTTGAAAATATTTGCATATCGCTTAAGGAATATTTTTAATGAATTTTTGAAAATCAGGAAAGCGATCCATGCACTTAGGCAGTGACTTAACTTTTTCGTCAAAAAAGACCCCAAAAGTATCTTGGAATGTCTTGAAATTGTACACAGTCATAGTCAAGCATGCCCTGAACAAGAATCCGTTGAATATATTTGCATATCTCTTGAAGAATATTTTTAATGAATTTTTGAAAATTCGGAAAGCGATCCATGCATTTGGACATTCCAAGTATGTTGGAATGTCTTGAAATTGTACTCGGTCATAGTCAACGACGCCCTGAACAAGAATCCATTGAAAATATTTGCATATCTCTTAAGGAATATTTTTAATGAATTTTTGAAAATGAGGAAAGTCTGTGCACTTAGGCAGTGACTTAACTTTTTATTCAAAAAAGACCCCAAAGGTATCTTGGAATGTCTTGAAATTGTACACAGTCATAGTCAAGCATGCCCTGAACAAGAATCCGTTGAATATATTTGCATATCTCTTGAAGAATATTTTTAATGAACTTTTGAAAATCAGGAAAGCGATCCATGCACTTGGACATTCCAAGTATGTTGGAATGTCTTGAAATTGTACTCAGTCATAGTCAACGACGCCCTGAACAAGAATCTGTTGAAAATATTTGCATATCGCTTAAGGAATATTTTTAATGAATTTTTGAAAATCAGGAAAGCGATCCATGCACTTGGACATTCAAAGTATGTTGGAATGTCTTGAAATTGTACTCAGTCATAGTCAACGACGCTCTGAACAAGAATCAATTGAAAATATTTGCATATCTCTTAAGGAATATTTTTAATGAATTTTTGAAAATGAGGAAAGTCTGTGTACTTAGGCAGTGACTTAACTTTTTATTCAAAAAAGACCCCAAAAGTATCTTGGAATGTCTTGAAATTGTACACAGTCATAGTCAAGCATGCCCTGAACAAGAATCCGTTGAATATATTTGCATATCTCTTGAAGAATATTTTTAATGAACTTTTGAAAATCAGGAAAGCGATCCATGTACTTGGACATTCAAAGTATGTTGGAATGTCTTGAAATTGTACTCAGTCATAGTCAACGACGCTCTGAACAAGAATCAATTGAAAATATTTGCATATCTCTTAAGGAATATTTTTAATGAATTTTTGAAAATGAGGAAAGTCTGTGCACTTAGGCAGTGACTTAACTTTTTATTCAAAAAAGACCCCAAAAGTATCTTGGAATGTCTTGAAATTGTACACAGTCATAGTCAAGCATGCCCTGAACAAGAATCCGTTGAATATATTTGCATATCTCTTGAAGAATATTTTTAATGAACTTTTGAAAATCAGGAAAGCGATCCATGTACTTGGACATTCAAAGTATGTTGGAATGTCTTGAAATTGTACTCAGTCATAGTCAACAACGCCCTGAACAAGAATCCATTGAAAATATTTGCATATCGCTTAAGGAATATTTTTAATGAATTTTTGAAAATCAGGAAAGCGATCCATGCACTGAGGCAGTGACTTAACTTTTTATTCAAAAAAGACCCCAAAAGTATCTTGGAATGTCTTGAAATTGTACACAGTCATAGTCAAGCATGCCCTGAACAACAATCCGTTGAATATATTTGCATATCTCTTGAAGAATATTTTTAATTAACTTTTGAAAATCAGGAAAGCGATCCATGCACTTGGACATTCCAAGTATGTTGGAATGTCTTGAAATTGTACTCAGTCATAGTCAACGACGCCCTGAACAAGAATCCGTTGAAAATATTTGCATATCGCTTAAGGAATATTTTTAATGAATTTTTGAAAATAAGGAAAGCGATCCATGCACTTAGGCAGTGACTTAACTTTTTTGTCAAAAAAGACCCCAAAAGTATCTTGGAATGTCTTGAAATTGTACACAGTCATAGTCAAGCATGCCCTGAACAAGAATCCGTTGAATATATTTGCATATCTCTTGAAGAATATTTTTAATGAATTTTTGAAAATCCGAAAAGCGATCCATGCACTTGGACATTCCAAGTATGTTGGAATGTCTTGAAATTGTACTCAGTCATAGTCAACGACGCCCTGAACAAGAATCAATTGAAAATATTTGCATATCTCTTAAGGAATATTTTTAATGAATTTTTGAAAATGAGGAAAGTCTGTGCACTTAGGCAGTGACTTAACTTTTTATTCAAAAAAGACCCCAAAAGTATCTTGGAATGTCTTGAAATTGTACACAGTCATAGTCAAGCATGCCCTGAACAAGAATCCGTTGAATATATTTGCATATCTCTTGAAGAATATTTTTAATGAACTTTTGAAAATCCGAAAAGCGATCCATGCACTTGGACATTCCAAGTATGTTGGAATGTCTTGAAATTGTACTCAGTCATAGTCAACGACGCTCTGAACAAGAATCCGTTGAAAATATTTGCATATCTCTTAAGGAATATTTTTAATGAATTTTTGAAAATGAGGAAAGTCTGTGCACTTAGGCAGTGACTTAACTTTTTATTCAAAAAAGACCCCAAAAGTATCTTGGAATGTCTTGAAATTGTACACAGTCATAGTCAAGCATGCCCTGAACAAGAATCCGTTGAATATATTTGCATATCTCTTGAAGAATATTTTTAATGAATTTTTGAAAATCCGAAAAGCGATCCATGCACTTGGACATTCCAAGTATGTTGGAATGTCTTGAAATTGTACACAGTCATAGTCAAGCATGCCCTGAACAAGAATCCGTTGAATATATTTGCATATCTCTTGAAGAATATTTTTAATGAATTTTTGAAAATCCGAAAAGCGATCCATGCACTTGGACATTCCAAGTATGTTGGAATGTCTTGAAATTGTACTCAGTCATAGTCAACGACGCTCTGAACAAGAATCAATTGAAAATATTTGCATATCTCTTAAGGAATATTTTTAATGAATTTTTGAAAATGAGGAAAGTCTGTGCACTTAGGCAGTGACTTAACTTTTTATTCAAAAAAGACCCCAAAAGTATCTTGGAATGTCTTGAAATTGTACACAGTCATAGTCAAGCATGCCCTGAACAAGAATCCGTTGAATATATTTGCATATCTCTTGAAGAATATTTTTAATGAACTTTTGAAAATCAAGAAAGCGATCCATGTACTTGGACATTCAAAGTATGTTGGAATGTCTTGAAATCGTACTCGGTCATAGTCAACGACGCCCCGAACAAGAATCCGTTGAAAATATTTGCATATCGCTTAAGGAATATTTTTAATGAATTTTTGAAAATCAGGAAAGCAATCCATGCACTTAGGCAGTGACTTAACTTTTTCGTCAAAAAAGACCCCAAAAGTATCTTGGAATGTCTTGAAATTGTACACAGTTATAGTCAAGCATGCCCTGAAAAAGAATCCGTTGAATATATTTGCATATCTCTTGAAGAATATTTTTAATGAACTTTTGAAAATCAGGAAAGCGATCCATGCACTTGGACATTCCAAGTATGTTGGAATGTCTTGAAATTGTACTCAGTCATAGTCAACGACGCCCTGAACAAGAATCCGTTGAAAATATTTGCATATCGCTTAAGGAATATTTTTAATGAATTTTTGAAAATCAGGAAAGCGATCCATGCACTTAGGCAGTGACTTAACTTTTTTGTCAAAAAAGACCCCAAAAGTATCTTGGAATGTCTTGAAATTGTACACAGTCATAGTCAAGCATGCCCTGAACAAGAATCCGTTGAATATATTTGCATATCTCTTGAAGAATATTTTTAATGAACTTTTGAAAATCCGAAAAGCGATCCATGCACTTGGACATTCCAAGTATGTTGGAATGTCTTGAAATTGTACACAGTCATAGTCAAGCATGCCCTGAACAAGAATCCGTTGAATATATTTGCATATCTCTTGAAGAATATTTTTAATGAATTTTTGAAAATCCGAAAAGCGATCCATGCACTTGGACATTCCAAGTATGTTGGAATGTCTTGAAATTGTACTCAGTCATAGTCAACGACGCCCTGAACAAGAATCCGTTGAAAATATTTGCATATCGCTTAAGGAATATTTTTAATGAATTTTTGAAAATCAGGAAAGCGATCCATGCACTTAGGCAGTGACTTAACTTTTTTGTCAAAAAAGACCCCAAAAGTATCTTGGAATGTCTTGAAATTGTACACAGTCATAGTCAAGCATGCCCTGAACAAGAATCCGTTGAATATATTTGCATATCTCTTGAAGAATATTTTTAATGAATTTTTGAAAATCCGAAAAGCGATCCATGCACTTGGACATTCCAAGTATGTTGGAATGTCTTTAAATTGTACTCAGTCATAGTCAACGACGCCCTGAACAAGAATCAATTGAAAATATTTGCATATCTCTTAAGGAATATTTTTAATGAATTTTTGAAAATGAGGAAAGTCTGTGCACTGAGGCAGTGACTTAACTTTTTATTCAAAAAAGACCCCAAAAGTATCTTGGAATGTCTTGAAATTGTACACAGTCATAGTCAAGCATGCCCTGAACAAGAATCCGTTGAATATATTTGCATATCTCTTGAAGAATATTTTTAATGAATTTTTGAAAATCCGAAAAGCGATCCATGCACTTGGACATTCCAAGTATGTTGGAATGTCTTGAAATTGTACACAGTCATAGTCAAGCATGCCCTGAACAAGAATCCGTTGAATATATTTGCATATCTCTTGAAGAATATTTTTAATGAATTTTTGAAAATCCGAAAAGCGATCCATGCACTTGGACATTCCAAGTATGTTGGAATGTCTTGAAATTGTACTCAGTCATAGTCAACGACGCTCTGAACAAGAATCAATTGAAAATATTTGCATATCTCTTAAGGAATATTTTTAATGAATTTTTGAAAATGAGGAAAGTCTGTGCACTTAGGCAGTGACTTAACTTTTTATTCAAAAAAGATCCCAAAAGTATCTTGGAATGTCTTGAAATTGTACACAGTCATAGTCAAGCATGCCCTGAACAAGAATCCGTTGAATATATTTGCATATCTCTTGAAGAATATTTTTAATGAACTTTTGAAAATCAGGAAAGCGATCCATGCACTTGGACATTCCAAGTATGTTGGAATGTCTTGAAATTGTACTCAGTCATAGTCAACGACGCCCTGAACAAGAATCCGTTGAAAATATTTGCATATCGCTTAAGGAATATTTTTAATGAATTTTTGAAAATCAGGAAAGCGATCCATGCACTTAGGCAGTGACTTAACTTTTTTGTCAAAAAAGACCCCAAAAGTATCTTGGAATGTCTTGAAATTGTACACAGTCATAGTCAAGCATGCCCTGAACAAGAATCCGTTGAATATATTTGCATATCTCTTGAAGAATATTTTTAATGAATTTTTGAAAATCCGAAAAGCGATCCATGCACTTGGACATTCCAAGTATGTTGGAATGTCTTTAAATTGTACTCAGTCATAGTCAACGACGCCCTGAACAAGAATCAATTGAAAATATTTGCATATCTCTTAAGGAATATTTTTAATGAATTTTTGAAAATGAGGAAAGTCTGTGCACTGAGGCAGTGACTTAACTTTTTATTCAAAAAAGACCCCAAAAGTATCTTGGAATGTCTTGAAATTGTACACAGTCATAGTCAAGCATGCCCTGAACAAGAATCCGTTGAATATATTTGCATATCTCTTGAAGAATATTTTTAATGAACTTTTGAAAATCAGGAAAGCGATCCATGCACTTGGACATTCCAAGTATGTTGGAATGTCTTGAAATTGTACTCAGTCATAGTCAACGACGCCCTGAACAAGAATCCGTTGAAAATATTTGCATATCGTTTAAGGAATATTTTTAAAGAATTTCTGAAAATCAGGAAAGCGATCCATGCACTTAGGCAGTGACTTAACTTTTTCGTCAAAAAAGACCCCAAAAGTATCTTGGAATGTCTTGAAATTGTACACAGTCATAGTCAAGCATGCCCTGGACAAGAATCCGTTGAATATATTTGCATATCTCTTGAAGAATATTTTTAATGAATTTTTGAAAATCCGAAAAGCGATCCATGCACTTGGACATTCCAAGTATGTTGGAATGTCTTGAAATTGTACTCAGTCATAGTCAACGACGCTCTGAACAAGAATCCGTTGAAAATATTTGCATATCTCTTAAGGAATATTTTTAATGAATTTTTGAAAATGAGGAAAGTCTGTGCACTTAGGCAGTGACTTAACTTTTTATTCAAAAAAGACCCCAAAAGTATCTTGGAATGTCTTGAAATTGTACACAGTCATAGTCAAGCATGCCCTGAACAAGAATCCGTTGAATATATTTGCATATCTCTTGAAGAATATTTTTAATGAATTTTTGAAAATCCGAAAAGCGATCCATGCACTTGGACATTCCAAGTATGTTGGAATGTCTTGAAATTGTACACAGTCATAGTCAAGCATGCCCTGAACAAGAATCCGTTGAATATATTTGCATATCTCTTGAAGAATATTTTTAATGAATTTTTGAAAATCCGAAAAGTGATCCATGCACTTGGACATTCCAAGTATGTTGGAATGTCTTGAAATTGTACTCAGTCATAGTCAACGACGCTCTGAACAAGAATCAATTGAAAATATTTGCATATCTCTTAAGGAATATTTTTAATGAATTTTTGAAAATGAGGAAAGTCTGTGCACTTAGGCAGTGACTTAACTTTTTATTCAAAAAAGATCCCAAAAGTATCTTGGAATGTCTTGAAATTGTACACAGTCATAGTCAAGCATGCCCTGAACAAGAATCCGTTGAATATATTTGCATATCTCTTGAAGAATATTTTTAATGAACTTTTGAAAATCAGGAAAGCGATCCATGTACTTGGACATCCAAAGTATGTTGGAATGTCTTGAAATTGTACTCGGTCATAGTCAACGACGCCCTGAACAAGAATCCGTTGAAAATATTTGCATATCGCTTAAGGAATATTTTTAATGAATTTTTGAAAATCAGGAAAGCGATCCATGCACTTAGGCAGTGACTTAACTTTTTCGTCAAAAAAGACCCCAAAAGTATCTTGGAATGTCTTGAAATTGTACACAGTCATAGTCAAGCATGCCCTGAACAAGAATCCGTTGAATATATTTGCATATCTCTTGAAGAATATTTTTAATGAATTTTTGAAAATCCGGAAAGCGATCCATGCACTTGGACATTCCAAGTATGTTGGAATGTCTTGAAATTGTACTCGGTCATAGTCAACGACGCCCTGAACAAGAATCCATTGAAAATATTTGCATATCTCTTAAGGAATATTTTTAATGAATTTTTGAAAATGAGGAAAGTCTGTGCACTTAGGCAGTGACTTAACTTTTTATTCAAAAAAGACCCCAAAGGTATCTTGGAATGTCTTGAAATTGTACACAGTCATAGTCAAGCATGCCCTGAACAAGAATCCGTTGAATATATTTGCATATCTCTTGAAGAATATTTTTAATGAACTTTTGAAAATCAGGAAAGCGATCCATGCACTTGGACATTCCAAGTATGTTGGAATGTCTTGAAATTGTACTCAGTCATAGTCAACGACGCATTGAACAAGAATCTGTTGAAAATATTTGCATATCGCTTAAGGAATATTTTTAATGAATTTTTGAAAATCAGGAAAGCGATCCATGCACTTAGGCAGTGACTTAACTTTTTTGTCAAAAAAGACCCCAAAAGTATCTTGGAATGTCTTGAAATTCTACACAGTCATAGTCAAGCATGCCCTGAACAAGAATCCGTTGAATATATTTGCATATCTCTTGAAGAATATTTTTAATGAATTTTTGAAAATCCGAAAAGCGATCCATGCACTTGGACATTCCAAGTATGTTGGAATGTCTTGAAATTGTACTCAGTCATAGTCAACGACGCCCTGAACAAGAATCAATTGAAAATATTTGCATATCTCTTAAGGAATATTTTTAATGAATTTTTGAAAATGAGGAAAGTCTGTGCACTTAGGCAGTGACTTAACTTTTTATTCAAAAAAGACCCCAAAAGTATCTTGGAATGTCTTGAAATTGTACACAGTCATAGTCAAGCATGCCCTGAACAAGAATCCGTTGAATATATTTGCATATCTCTTGAAGAATATTTTTAATGAACTTTTGAAAATCCGAAAAGCGATCCATGCACTTGGACATTCAAAGTATGTTGGAATGTCTTGAAATTGTACTCAGTCATAGTCAACGACGCTCTGAACAAGAATCAATTGAAAATATTTGCATATCTCTTAAGGAATATTTTTAATGAATTTTTGAAAATGAGGAAAGTCTGTGCACTTAGGCAGTGACTTAACTTTTTATTCAAAAAAGACCCCAAAAGTATCTTGGAATGTCTTGAAATTGTACACAGTCATAGTCAAGCATGCCCTGAACAAGAATCCGTTGAATATATTTGCATATCTCTTGAAGAATATTTTTAATGAACTTTTGAAAATCAGGAAAGCGATCCATGTACTTGGACATTCAAAGTATGTTGGAATGTCTTGAAATTGTACTCAGTCATAGTCAACGACGCTCTGAACAAGAATCAATTGAAAATATTTGCATATCTCTTAAGGAATATTTTTAATGAATTTTTGAAAATGAGGAAAGTCTGTGCACTTAGGCAGTGACTTAACTTTTTATTCAAAAAAGACCCCAAAAGTATCTTGGAATGTCTTGAAATTGTACACAGTCATAGTCAAGCATGCCCTGAACAAGAATCCGTTGAATATATTTGCATATCTCTTGAAGAATATTTTTAATGAACTTTTGAAAATCAGGAAAGCGATCCATGTACTTGGACATTCAAAGTATGTTGGAATGTCTTGAAATTGTACTCGGTCATAGTCAACGACGCCCTGAACAAGAATCCGTTGAAAATATTTGCATATCGCTTAAGGAATATTTTTAATGAATTTTTGAAAATCAGGAAAGCGATCCATGCACTTAGGCAGTGACTTAACTTTTTCGTCAAAAAAGACCCCAAAAGTATCTTGGAATGTCTTGAAATTGTACACAGTCATAGTCAAGCATGCCCTGAACAAGAATCCGTTGAATATATTTGCATATCTCTTGAAGAATATTTTTAATTAATTTTTGAAAATCCGAAAAGTGATCCATGCACTTGGACATTCCAAGTATGTTGGAATGTCTTGAAATTGTACTCAGTCATAGTCAACGACGCTCTGAACAAGAATCAATTGAAAATATTTGCATATCTCTTAAGGGAATATTTTTAATGAATTTTTGAAAATGAGGAAAGTCTGTGCACTTAGGCAGTGACTTAACTTTTTATTCAAAAAAGATCCCAAAAGTATCTTGGAATGTCTTGAAATTGTACACAGTCATAGTCAAGCATGCCCTGAACAAGAATCCGTTGAATATATTTGCATATCTCTTGAAGAATATTTTTAATGAACTTTTGAAAATCAGGAAAGCGATCCATGTACTTGGACATTCAAAGTATGTTGGAATGTCTTGAAATTGTACTCGGTCATAGTCAACGACGCCCTGAACAAGAATCCGTTGAAAATATTTGCATATCGCTTAAGGAATATTTTTAATGAATTTTTGAAAATCAGGAAAGCGATCCATGCACTTAGGCAGTGACTTAACTTTTTCGTCAAAAAAGACCCCAAAAGTATCTTGGAATGTCTTGAAATTGTACACAGTCATAGTCAAGCATGCCCTGAACAAGAATCCGTTGAATATATTTGCATATCTCTTGAAGAATATTTTTAATGAATTTTTGAAAATCCGGAAAGCGATCCATGCACTTGGACATTCCAAGTATGTTGGAATGTCTTGAAATTGTACTCGGTCATAGTCAACGACGCCCTGAACAAGAATCCATTGAAAATATTTGCATATCTCTTAAGGAATATTTTTAATGAATTTTTGAAAATGAGGAAAGTCTGTGCACTTAGGCAGTGACTTAACTTTTTATTCAAAAAAGACCCCAAAGGTATCTTGGAATGTCTTGAAATTGTACACAGTCATAGTCAAGCATGCCCTGAACAAGAATCCGTTGAATATATTTGCATATCTCTTGAAGAATATTTTTAATGAACTTTTGAAAATCAGGAAAGCGATCCATGCACTTGGACATTCCAAGTATGTTGGAATGTCTTGAAATTGTACTCAGTCATAGTCAACGACGCATTGAACAAGAATCTGTTGAAAATATTTGCATATCGCTTAAGGAATATTTTTAATGAATTTTTGAAAATCAGGAAAGCGATCCATGCACTTAGGCAGTGACTTAACTTTTTTGTCAAAAAAGACCCCAAAAGTATCTTGGAATGTCTTGAAATTCTACACAGTCATAGTCAAGCATGCCCTGAACAAGAATCCGTTGAATATATTTGCATATCTCTTGAAGAATATTTTTAATGAATTTTTGAAAATCCGAAAAGCGATCCATGCACTTGGACATTCCAAGTATGTTGGAATGTCTTGAAATTGTACTCAGTCATAGTCAACGACGCTCTGAACAAGAATCAATTGAAAATATTTGCATATCTCTTAAGGAATATTTTTAATGAATTTTTGAAAATGAGGAAAGTCTGTGCACTTAGGCAGTGACTTAACTTTTTATTCAAAAAAGATCCCAAAAGTATCTTGGAATGTCTTGAAATTGTACACAGTCATAGTCAAGCATGCCCTGAACAAGAATCCGTTGAATATATTTGCATATCTCTTGAAGAATATTTTTAATGAACTTTTGAAAATCAGGAAAGCGATCCATGTACTTGGACATTCAAAGTATGTTGGAATGTCTTGAAATTGTACTCGGTCATAGTCAACGACGCCCTGAACAAGAATCCGTTGAAAATATTTGCATATCGCTTAAGGAATATTTTTAATGAATTTTTGAAAATCAGGAAAGCGATCCATGCACTTAGGCAGTGACTTAACTTTTTCGTCAAAAAAGACCCCAAAAGTATCTTGGAATGTCTTGAAATTGTACACAGTCATAGTCAAGCATGCCCTGAACAAGAATCCGTTGAATATATTTGCATATCTCTTGAAGAATATTTTTAATGAATTTTTGAAAATTCGGAAAGCGATCCATGCATTTGGACATTCCAAGTATGTTGGAATGTCTTGAAATTGTACTCGGTCATAGTCAACGACGCCCTGAACAAGAATCCATTGAAAATATTTGCATATCTCTTAAGGAATATTTTTAATGAATTTTTGAAAATGAGGAAAGTCTGTGCACTTAGGCAGTGACTTAACTTTTTATTCAAAAAAGACCCCAAAGGTATCTTGGAATGTCTTGAAATTGTACACAGTCATAGTCAAGCATGCCCTGAACAAGAATCCGTTGAATATATTTGCATATCTCTTGAAGAATATTTTTAATGAACTTTTGAAAATCAGGAAAGCGATCCATGCACTTGGACATTCCAAGTATGTTGGAATGTCTTGAAATTGTACTCAGTCATAGTCAACGACGCCCTGAACAAGAATCTGTTGAAAATATTTGCATATCGCTTAAGGAATATTTTTAATGAATTTTTGAAAATCAGGAAAGCGATCCATGCACTTGGACATTCAAAGTATGTTGGAATGTCTTGAAATTGTACTCAGTCATAGTCAACGACGCTCTGAACAAGAATCAATTGAAAATATTTGCATATCTCTTAAGGAATATTTTTAATGAATTTTTGAAAATGAGGAAAGTCTGTGTACTTAGGCAGTGACTTAACTTTTTATTCAAAAAAGACCCCAAAAGTATCTTGGAATGTCTTGAAATTGTACACAGTCATAGTCAAGCATGCCCTGAACAAGAATCCGTTGAATATATTTGCATATCTCTTGAAGAATATTTTTAATGAACTTTTGAAAATCAGGAAAGCGATCCATGTACTTGGACATTCAAAGTATGTTGGAATGTCTTGAAATTGTACTCAGTCATAGTCAACGACGCTCTGAACAAGAATCAATTGAAAATATTTGCATATCTCTTAAGGAATATTTTTAATGAATTTTTGAAAATGAGGAAAGTCTGTGCACTTAGGCAGTGACTTAACTTTTTATTCAAAAAAGACCCCAAAAGTATCTTGGAATGTCTTGAAATTGTACACAGTCATAGTCAAGCATGCCCTGAACAAGAATCCGTTGAATATATTTGCATATCTCTTGAAGAATATTTTTAATGAACTTTTGAAAATCAGGAAAGCGATCCATGTACTTGGACATTCAAAGTATGTTGGAATGTCTTGAAATTGTACTCGGTCATAGTCAACGACGCCCTGAACAAGAATCCGTTGAAAATATTTGCATATCGCTTAAGGAATATTTTTAATGAATTTTTGAAAATCAGGAAAGCGATCCATGCACTTAGGCAGTGACTTAACTTTTTTGTCAAAAAAGACCCCAAAAGTATCTTGGAATGTCTTGAAATTGTACACAGTCATAGTCAAGCATGCCCTGAACAAGAATCCGTTGAATATATTTGCATATCTCTTGAAGAATATTTTTAATGAATTTTTGAAAATCCGAAAAGCGATCCATGCACTTGGACATTCAAAGTATGTTGGAATGTCTTGAAATTGTACTCAGTCATAGTCAACGACGCTCTGAACAAGAATCAATTGAAAATATTTGCATATCTCTTAAGGAATATTTTTAATGAATTTTTGAAAATGAGGAAAGTCTGTGCACTTAGGCAGTGACTTAACTTTTTATTCAAAAAAGACCCCAAAAGTATCTTGGAATGTCTTGAAATTGTACACAGTCATAGTCAAGCATGCCCTGAACAAGAATCCGTTGAATATATTTGCATATCTCTTGAAGAATATTTTTAATGAACTTTTGAAAATCAGGAAAGCGATCCATGTACTTGGACATTCAAAGTATGTTGGAATGTCTTGAAATTGTACTCAGTCATAGTCAACGACGCTCTGAACAAGAATCAATTGAAAATATTTGCATATCTCTTAAGGAATATTTTTAATGAATTTTTGAAAATGAGGAAAGTCTGTGCACTTAGGCAGTGACTTAACTTTTTATTCAAAAAAGACCCCAAAAGTATCTTGGAATGTCTTGAAATTGTACACAGTCATAGTCAAGCATGCCCTGAACAAGAATCCGTTGAATATATTTGCATATCTCTTGAAGAATATTTTTAATGAACTTTTGAAAATCAGGAAAGCGATCCATGTACTTGGACATTCAAAGTATGTTGGAATGTCTTGAAATTGTACTCGGTCATAGTCAACGACGCCCTGAACAAGAATCCGTTGAAAATATTTGCATATCGCTTAAGGAATATTTTTAATGAATTTTTGAAAATCAGGAAAGCGATCCATGCACTTAGGCAGTGACTTAACTTTTTCGTCAAAAAAGACCCCAAAAGTATCTTGGAATGTCTTGAAATTGTACACAGTCATAGTCAAGCATGCCCTGAACAAGAATCCGTTGAATATATTTGCATATCTCTTGAAGAATATTTTTAATTAATTTTTGAAAATCCGAAAAGTGATCCATGCACTTGGACATTCCAAGTATGTTGGAATGTCTTGAAATTGTACTCAGTCATAGTCAACGACGCTCTGAACAAGAATCAATTGAAAATATTTGCATATCTCTTAAGGGAATATTTTTAATGAATTTTTGAAAATGAGGAAAGTCTGTGCACTTAGGCAGTGACTTAACTTTTTATTCAAAAAAGATCCCAAAAGTATCTTGGAATGTCTTGAAATTGTACACAGTCATAGTCAAGCATGCCCTGAACAAGAATCCGTTGAATATATTTGCATATCTCTTGAAGAATATTTTTAATGAACTTTTGAAAATCAGGAAAGCGATCCATGTACTTGGACATTCAAAGTATGTTGGAATGTCTTGAAATTGTACTCGGTCATAGTCAACGACGCCCTGAACAAGAATCAATTGAAAATATTTGCATATCGCTTAAAGAATATTTTTAATGAATTTTTGAAAATCAGGAAAGCGATCCATGCACTTAGGCAGTGACTTAACTTTTTCGTCAAAAAAGACCCCAAAAGTATCTTGGAATGTCTTGAAATTGTACACAGTCATAGTCAAGCATGCCCTGAACAAGAATCCGTTGAATATATTTGCATATCTCTTGAAGAATATTTTTAATGAATTTTTGAAAATCCGGAAAGCGATCCATGCACTTGGACATTCCAAGTATGTTGGAATGTCTTGAAATTGTACTCGGTCATAGTCAACGACGCCCTGAACAAGAATCCATTGAAAATATTTGCATATCTCTTAAGGAATATTTTTAATGAATTTTTGAAAATGAGGAAAGTCTGTGCACTTAGGCAGTGACTTAACTTTTTATTCAAAAAAGACCCCAAAGGTATCTTGGAATGTCTTGAAATTGTACACAGTCATAGTCAAGCATGCCCTGAACAAGAATCCGTTGAATATATTTGCATATCTCTTGAAGAATATTTTTAATGAACTTTTGAAAATCAGGAAAGCGATCCATGCACTTGGACATTCCAAGTATGTTGGAATGTCTTGAAATTGTACTCAGTCATAGTCAACGACGCATTGAACAAGAATCTGTTGAAAATATTTGCATATCGCTTAAGGAATATTTTTAATGAATTTTTGAAAATCAGGAAAGCGATCCATGCACTTAGGCAGTGACTTAACTTTTTTGTCAAAAAAGACCCCAAAAGTATCTTGGAATGTCTTGAAATTCTACACAGTCATAGTCAAGCATGCCCTGAACAAGAATCCGTTGAATATATTTGCATATCTCTTGAAGAATATTTTTAATGAATTTTTGAAAATCCGAAAAGCGATCCATGCACTTGGACATTCCAAGTATGTTGGAATGTCTTGAAATTGTACTCAGTCATAGTCAACGACGCCCTGAACAAGAATCAATTGAAAATATTTGCATATCTCTTAAGGAATATTTTTAATGAATTTTTGAAAATGAGGAAAGTCTGTGCACTTAGGCAGTGACTTAACTTTTTATTCAAAAAAGACCCCAAAAGTATCTTGGAATGTCTTGAAATTGTACACAGTCATAGTCAAGCATGCCCTGAACAAGAATCCGTTGAATATATTTGCATATCTCTTGAAGAATATTTTTAATGAATTTTTGAAAATCCGAAAAGCGATCCATGCACTTGGACATTCCAAGTATGTTGGAATGTCTTGAAATTGTACTCAGTCATAGTCAACGACGCTCTGAACAAGAATCAATTGAAAATATTTGCATATCTCTTAAGGAATATTTTTAATGAATTTTTGAAAATGAGGAAAGTCTGTGCACTTAGGCAGTGACTTAACTTTTTATTCAAAAAAGATCCCAAAAGTATCTTGGAATGTCTTGAAATTGTACACAGTCATAGTCAAGCATGCCCTGAACAAGAATCCGTTGAATATATTTGCATATCTCTTGAAGAATATTTTTAATGAACTTTTGAAAATCAGGAAAGCGATCCATGCACTTGGACATTCCAAGTATGTTGGAATGTCTTGAAATTGTACTCAGTCATAGTCAACGACGCATTGAACAAGAATCTGTTGAAAATATTTGCATATCGCTTAAGGAATATTTTTAATGAATTTTTGAAAATCAGGAAAGCGATCCATGCACTTAGGCAGTGACTTAACTTTTTTGTCAAAAAAGACCCCAAAAGTATCTTGGAATGTCTTGAAATTCTACA
The DNA here is from genome assembly GCF_963457635.1 of Microchirus variegatus. Lineage (NCBI taxonomy): Eukaryota > Metazoa > Chordata > Actinopteri > Pleuronectiformes > Soleidae > Microchirus > Microchirus variegatus. The sequence goes on from NC_139809.1 coordinate 29,205,352, forward strand.
CAGTCATAGTCAAGCATGCCCTGAACAAGAATCCGTTGAATATATTTGCATATCTCTTGAAGAATATTTTTAATGAATTTTTGAAAATCCGAAAAGCGATCCATGCACTTGGACATTCCAAGTATGTTGGAATGTCTTGAAATTGTACTCAGTCATAGTCAACGACGCCCTGAACAAGAATCAATTGAAAATATTTGCATATCTCTTAAGGAATATTTTTAATGAATTTTTGAAAATGAGGAAAGTCTGTGCACTTAGGCAGTGACTTAACTTTTTATTCAAAAAAGACCCCAAAAGTATCTTGGAATGTCTTGAAATTGTACACAGTCATAGTCAAGCATGCCCTGAACAAGAATCCGTTGAATATATTTGCATATCTCTTGAAGAATATTTTTAATGAATTTTTGAAAATCCGAAAAGCGATCCATGCACTTGGACATTCCAAGTATGTTGGAATGTCTTGAAATTGTACTCAGTCATAGTCAACGACGCTCTGAACAAGAATCAATTGAAAATATTTGCATATCTCTTAAGGAATATTTTTAATGAATTTTTGAAAATGAGGAAAGTCTGTGCACTTAGGCAGTGACTTAACTTTTTATTCAAAAAAGATCCCAAAAGTATCTTGGAATGTCTTGAAATTGTACACAGTCATAGTCAAGCATGCCCTGAACAAGAATCCGTTGAATATATTTGCATATCTCTTGAAGAATATTTTTAATGAACTTTTGAAAATCAGGAAAGCGATCCATGTACTTGGACATTCAAAGTATGTTGGAATGTCTTGAAATTGTACTCGGTCATAGTCAACGACGCCCTGAACAAGAATCCGTTGAAAATATTTGCATATCGCTTAAGGAATATTTTTAATGAATTTTTGAAAATCAGGAAAGCGATCCATGCACTTAGGCAGTGACTTAACTTTTTCGTCAAAAAAGACCCCAAAAGTATCTTGGAATGTCTTGAAATTGTACACAGTCATAGTCAAGCATGCCCTGAACAAGAATCCGTTGAATATATTTGCATATCTCTTGAAGAATATTTTTAATGAATTTTTGAAAATTCGGAAAGCGATCCATGCATTTGGACATTCCAAGTATGTTGGAATGTCTTGAAATTGTACTCGGTCATAGTCAACGACGCCCTGAACAAGAATCCATTGAAAATATTTGCATATCTCTTAAGGAATATTTTTAATGAATTTTTGAAAATGAGGAAAGTCTGTGCACTTAGGCAGTGACTTAACTTTTTATTCAAAAAAGACCCCAAAGGTATCTTGGAATGTCTTGAAATTGTACACAGTCATAGTCAAGCATGCCCTGAACAAGAATCCGTTGAATATATTTGCATATCTCTTGAAGAATATTTTTAATGAACTTTTGAAAATCAGGAAAGCGATCCATGCACTTGGACATTCCAAGTATGTTGGAATGTCTTGAAATTGTACTCAGTCATAGTCAACGACGCCCTGAACAAGAATCTGTTGAAAATATTTGCATATCGCTTAAGGAATATTTTTAATGAATTTTTGAAAATCAGGAAAGCGATCCATGCACTTGGACATTCAAAGTATGTTGGAATGTCTTGAAATTGTACTCAGTCATAGTCAACGACGCTCTGAACAAGAATCAATTGAAAATATTTGCATATCTCTTAAGGAATATTTTTAATGAATTTTTGAAAATGAGGAAAGTCTGTGCACTTAGGCAGTGACTTAACTTTTTATTCAAAAAAGACCCCAAAAGTATCTTGGAATGTCTTGAAATTGTACACAGTCATAGTCAAGCATGCCCTGAACAAGAATCCGTTGAATATATTTGCATATCTCTTGAAGAATATTTTTAATGAACTTTTGAAAATCAGGAAAGCGATCCATGTACTTGGACATTCAAAGTATGTTGGAATGTCTTGAAATTGTACTCAGTCATAGTCAACGACGCTCTGAACAAGAATCAATTGAAAATATTTGCATATCTCTTAAGGAATATTTTTAATGAATTTTTGAAAATGAGGAAAGTCTGTGCACTTAGGCAGTGACTTAACTTTTTATTCAAAAAAGACCCCAAAAGTATCTTGGAATGTCTTGAAATTGTACACAGTCATAGTCAAGCATGCCCTGAACAAGAATCCGTTGAATATATTTGCATATCTCTTGAAGAATATTTTTAATGAACTTTTGAAAATCAGGAAAGCGATCCATGTACTTGGACATTCAAAGTATGTTGGAATGTCTTGAAATTGTACTCGGTCATAGTCAACGACGCCCTGAACAAGAATCCGTTGAAAATATTTGCATATCGCTTAAGGAATATTTTTAATGAATTTTTGAAAATCAGGAAAGCGATCCATGCACTTAGGCAGTGACTTAACTTTTTCGTCAAAAAAGACCCCAAAAGTATCTTGGAATGTCTTGAAATTGTACACAGTCATAGTCAAGCATGCCCTGAACAAGAATCCGTTGAATATATTTGCATATCTCTTGAAGAATATTTTTAATGAATTTTTGAAAATCCGAAAAGTGATCCATGCACTTGGACATTCCAAGTATGTTGGAATGTCTTGAAATTGTACTCAGTCATAGTCAACGACGCTCTGAACAAGAATCAATTGAAAATATTTGCATATCTCTTAAGGAATATTTTTAATGAATTTTTGAAAATGAGGAAAGTCTGTGCACTTAGGCAGTGACTTAACTTTTTATTCAAAAAAGATCCCAAAAGTATCTTGGAATGTCTTGAAATTGTACACAGTCATAGTCAAGCATGCCCTGAACAAGAATCCGTTGAATATATTTGCATATCTCTTGAAGAATATTTTTAATGAACTTTTGAAAATCAGGAAAGCGATCCATGTACTTGGACATTCAAAGTATGTTGGAATGTCTTGAAATTGTACTCGGTCATAGTCAACGACGCCCTGAACAAGAATCCGTTGAAAATATTTGCATATCGCTTAAGGAATATTTTTAATGAATTTTTGAAAATCAGGAAAGCGATCCATGCACTTAGGCAGTGACTTAACTTTTTCGTCAAAAAAGACCCCAAAAGTATCTTGGAATGTCTTGAAATTGTACACAGTCATAGTCAAGCATGCCCTGAACAAGAATCCGTTGAATATATTTGCATATCTCTTGAAGAATATTTTTAATGAATTTTTGAAAATCCGGAAAGCGATCCATGCACTTGGACATTCCAAGTATGTTGGAATGTCTTGAAATTGTACTCGGTCATAGTCAACGACGCCCTGAACAAGAATCCATTGAAAATATTTGCATATCTCTTAAGGAATATTTTTAATGAATTTTTGAAAATGAGGAAAGTCTGTGCACTTAGGCAGTGACTTAACTTTTTATTCAAAAAAGACCCCAAAGGTATCTTGGAATGTCTTGAAATTGTACACAGTCATAGTCAAGCATGCCCTGAACAAGAATCCGTTGAATATATTTGCATATCTCTTGAAGAATATTTTTAATGAACTTTTGAAAATCAGGAAAGCGATCCATGTACTTGGACATTCAAAGTATGTTGGAATGTCTTGAAATTGTACTCAGTCATAGTCAACGACGCATTGAACAAGAATCTGTTGAAAATATTTGCATATCGCTTAAGGAATATTTTTAATGAATTTTTGAAAATCAGGAAAGCGATCCATGCACTTAGGCAGTGACTTAACTTTTTTGTCAAAAAAGACCCCAAAAGTATCTTGGAATGTCTTGAAATTCTACACAGTCATAGTCAAGCATGCCCTGAACAAGAATCCGTTGAATATATTTGCATATCTCTTGAAGAATATTTTTAATGAATTTTTGAAAATCCGAAAAGCGATCCATGCACTTGGACATTCCAAGTATGTTGGAATGTCTTGAAATTGTACTCAGTCATAGTCAACGACGCCCTGAACAAGAATCAATTGAAAATATTTGCATATCTCTTAAGGAATATTTTTAATGAATTTTTGAAAATGAGGAAAGTCTGTGCACTTAGGCAGTGACTTAACTTTTTATTCAAAAAAGACCCCACAAGTATCTTGGAATGTCTTGAAATTGTACACAGTCATAGTCAAGCATGCCCTGAACAAGAATCCGTTGAATATATTTGCATATCTCTTGAAGAATATTTTTAATGAATTTTTGAAAATCCGAAAAGCGATCCATGCACTTGGACATTCCAAGTATGTTGGAATGTCTTGAAATTGTACTCAGTCATAGTCAACGACGCTCTGAACAAGAATCAATTGAAAATATTTGCATATCTCTTAAGGAATATTTTTAATGAATTTTTGAAAATGAGGAAAGTCTGTGCACTTAGGCAGTGACTTAACTTTTTATTCAAAAAAGATCCCAAAAGTATCTTGGAATGTCTTGAAATTGTACACAGTCATAGTCAAGCATGCCCTGAACAAGAATCCGTTGAATATATTTGCATATCTCTTGAAGAATATTTTTAATGAACTTTTGAAAATCAGGAAAGCGATCCATGTACTTGGACATTCAAAGTATGTTGGAATGTCTTGAAATTGTACTCGGTCATAGTCAACGACGCCCTGAACAAGAATCCGTTGAAAATATTTGCATATCGCTTAAGGAATATTTTTAATGAATTTTTGAAAATCAGGAAAGCGATCCATGCACTTAGGCAGTGACTTAACTTTTTCGTCAAAAAAGACCCCAAAAGTATCTTGGAATGTCTTGAAATTGTACACAGTCATAGTCAAGCATGCCCTGAACAAGAATCCGTTGAATATATTTGCATATCTCTTGAAGAATATTTTTAATGAATTTTTGAAAATTCGGAAAGCGATCCATGCATTTGGACATTCCAAGTATGTTGGTATGTCTTGAAATTGTACTCGGTCATAGTCAACGACGCCCTGAACAAGAATCCATTGAAAATATTTGCATATCTCTTAAGGAATATTTTTAATGAATTTTTGAAAATGAGGAAAGTCTGTGCACTTAGGCAGTGACTTAACTTTTTATTCAAAAAAGACCCCAAAGGTATCTTGGAATGTCTTGAAATTGTACACAGTCATAGTCAAGCATGCCCTGAACAAGAATCCGTTGAATATATTTGCATATCTCTTGAAGAATATTTTTAATGAACTTTTGAAAATCAGGAAAGCGATCCATGCACTTGGACATTCCAAGTATGTTGGAGTGTCTTGAAATTGTACTCAGTCATAGTCAACGACGCCCTGAACAAGAATCTGTTGAAAATATTTGCATATCGCTTAAGGAATATTTTTAATGAATTTTTGAAAATCAGGAAAGCGATCCATGCACTTAGGCAGTGACTTAACTTTTTTGTCAAAAAAGACCCCAAAAGTATCTTGGAATGTCTTGAAATTGTACACAGTCATAGTCAAGCATGCCCTGAACAAGAATCCGTTGAATATATTTGCATATCTCTTGAAGAATATTTTTAATGAATTTTTGAAAATCCGAAAAGCTATCCATGCACTTGGACATTCCAAGTATGTTGGAATGTCTTGAAATTGTACTCAGTCATAGTCAACGACGCCCTGAACAAGAATCAATTGAAAATATTTGCATATCTCTTAAGGAATATTTTTAATGAATTTTTGAAAATGAGGAAAGTCTGTGCACTTAGGCAGTGACTTAACTTTTTCGTCAAAAAAGACCCCAAAAGTATCTTGGAATGTCTTGAAATTGTACACAGTCATAGTCAAGCATGCCCTGAACAAGAATCCGTTGAATATATTTGTATATCTCTTGAAGAATATTTTTAATGAACTTTTGAAAATCAGGAAAGCGATCCATGCACTTGGACATTCAAAGTATGTTGGAATGTCTTGAAATTGTACTTAGTCATAGTCAAGCATGCCCTGAACAAGAATCCGTTGAATATATTTGCATATCTCTTGAAGAATATTTTTAATGAATTTTTGAAAATCCGAAAAGCTATCCATGCACTTGGACATTCCAAGTATGTTGGAATGTCTTGAAATTGTACTCAGTCATAGTCAACGACGCCCTGAACAAGAATCCATTGAAAATATTTGCATATCTCTTAAGGAATATTTTTAATGAATTTTTGAAAATGAGGAAAGTCTGTGCACTTAGGCAGTGACTTAACTTTTTATTCAAAAAAGACCCCAAAAGTATCTTGGAATGTCTTGAAATTGTACACAGTCATAGTCAAGCATGCCCTGAACAAGAATCCGTTGAATATATTTGTATATCTCTTGAAGAATATTTTTAATGAACTTTTGAAAATCAGGAAAGCGATCCATGCACTTGGACATTCAAAGTATGTTGGAATGTCTTGAAATTGTACTTAGTCATAGTCAACGACGCCCCGAACAAGAATCCGTTGAAAATATTTGCATATCGCTTAAGGAATATTTTGAATGAATTTTTGAAAATCAGGAAAGCGATCCATGCACTTAGGCAGTGACTTAACTTTTTCATCAAAAAAGACCCCAAAAGTATCTTGGAATGTCTTGAAATTGCACACAGTCATAGTCAAGCATGCCCTGAACAAGAATCCGTTGAATATATTTGCATATCTCTTGAAGAATATTTTTAATGAATTTTGGAAAATCCAGAAAGCGATCCATGCACTTGGACATGCCAAGTATGTTGGAATGTCTTGAAATTGTACTCAGTCATAGTCAACGGCGCCCTGAACAAGAATCCATTGAAAATATTTGCATATCGCTTAAGGAATATTTTTAATGAATTTTTGAAAATGAGGAAAGTCTGTGCACTTAGGCAGTGACTTAACTTTTTCGTCAAAAAAGACCCCAAAAGTATCTTGGAATGTCTTGAAATTGTACACAGTCATAGTCAAGCATGCCCTGAACAAGAATCCGTTGAATATATTTGCATATCTCTTGAAGAATATTTTTAATTAATTTTTGAAAATCCGAAAAGCGATCCATGCACTTGGACATTCCAAGTATGTTGGAATGTGTTGAAATTGTACTCAGTCATAGTCAACGAAGCCCTGAACAAGAATCCATTGAAAATATTTGCATATCTCTTAAGGAATATTTTTAATGAATTTTTGGAAATGAGGAAAGTCTGTGCACTTAGGCAGTGACTTAACTTTTTATTCAAAAAAGACCCCAAAAGTATCTTGGAATGTCTTGAAATTGTACACAGTCATAGTCAAGCATGCCCTGAACAAGAATCCGTTGAATATATTTGCATATCTCTTGAAGAATATTTTTAATGAATTTTTGAAAATCCGAAAAGCGATCCATGCACTTGGACATTCCAAGTATGTTGGAATGTCTTGAAATTGTACTCAGTCATAGTCAACGACGCCCTGAACAAGAATCAATTGAAAATATTTGCATATCTCTTAAGGAATATTTTTAATGAATTTTTGAAAATGAGGAAAGTCTGTGCACTTAGGCAGTGACTTAACTTTTTATTCAAAAAAGACCCCAAAAGTATCTTGGAATGTCTTGAAATTGTACACAGTCATAGTCAAGCATGCCCTGAACAAGAATCCGTTGAATATATTTGCATATCTCTTGAAGAATATTTTTAATGAACTTTTGAAAATCAGGAAAGCGATCCATGCACTTGGACATTCCAAGTATGTTGGAATGTCTTGAAATTGTACTCAGTCATAGTCAACGACGCCCTGAACAAGAATCCGTTGAAAATATTTGCATATCGTTTAAGGAATATTTTTAAAGAATTTCTGAAAATCAGGAAAGCGATCCATGCACTTAGGCAGTGACTTAACTTTTTCGTCAAAAAAGACCCCAAAAGTATCTTGGAATGTCTTGAAATTGTACACAGTCATAGTCAAGAATGCCCTGAACAAGAATCCGTTGAATATATTTGCATATCTCTTGAAGAATATTTTTAATGAATTTTTGAAAATCCGGAAAGCGATCCATGCACTTGGACATTCCAAGTATGTTGGAATGTCTTGAAATTGTACTCGGTCATAGTCAACGACGCCCTGAACAAGAATCCATTGAAAATATTTGCATATCTCTTAAGGAATATTTTTAATGAATTTTTGAAAATGATGAAAGTCTGTGCACTTAGGCAGTGACTTAACTTTTTATTCAAAAAAGACCCCAAAGGTATCTTGGAATGTCTTGAAATTGTACACAGTCATAGTCAAGCATGCCCTGAACAAGAATCCGTTGAATATATTTGCATATCTCTTGAAGAATATTTTTAATGAACTTTTGAAAATCAGGAAAGCGATCCATGCACTTGGACATTCCAAGTATGTTGGAATGTCTTGAAATTGTACTCAGTCATAGTCAACGACGCCCTGAACAAGAATCCGTTGAAAATATTTGCATATCGCTTAAGGAATATTTTTAAAGAATTTCTGAAAATCAGGAAAGCGATCCATGCACTTAGGCAGTGACTTAACTTTTTCGTCAAAAAAGACCCCAAAAGTATCTTGGAATGTCTTGAAATTGTACACAGTCATAGTCAAGCATGCCCTGAACAAGAATCCGTTGAATATATTTGCATATCTCTTGAAGAATATTTTTAATGAATTTTTGAAAATCCGAAAAGCGATCCATGCACTTGGACATTCCAAGTATGTTGGAATGTCTTGAAATTGTACTCGGTCATAGTCAACGACGCCCTGAACAAGAATGCATTGAAAATATTTGCATATCTCTTAAGGAATATTTTTAATGAATTTTTGAAAATGATGAAAGTCTGTGCACTTAGGCAGTGACTTAACTTTTTATTCAAAAAAGACCCCAAAGGTATCTTGGAATGTCTTGAAATTGTACACAGTCATAGTCAAGCATGCCCTGAACAAGAATCCGTTGAATATATTTGCATATCTCTTGAAGAATATTTTTAATGAACTTTTGAAAATCAGGAAAGCGATCCATGCACTTGGACATTCCAAGTATGTTGGAATGTCTTGAAATTGTACTCAGTCATAGTCAACGACGCCCTGAACAAGAATCCGTTGAAAATATTTGCATATCGCTTAAGGAATATTTTTAATGAATTTTTGAAAATCAGGAAAGCGATCCATGCACTTAGGCAGTGACTTAACTTTTTCGTCAAAAAAGACCCCAAAAGTATCTTGGAATGTCTTGAAATTGTACACAGTCATAGTCAAGCATGCCCTGAACAAGAATCCGTTGAATATATTTGCATATCTCTTGAAGAATATTTTTAATGAATTTTTGAAAATCCGAAAAGCGATCCATGCACTTGGACATTCCAAGTATGTTGGAATGTCTTGAAATTGTACTCAGTCATAGTCAACGACGCCCTGAACAAGAATCAATTGAAAATATTTGCATATCTCTTAAGGAATATTTTTAATGAATTTTTGAAAATGAGGAAAGTCTGTGCACTTAGGCAGTGACTTAACTTTTTTGTCAAAAAAGACCCCAAAAGTATCTTGGAATGTCTTGAAATTGTACACAGTCATAGTCAAGCATGCCCTGAACAAGAATCCGTTGAATATATTTGCATATCTCTTGAAGAATATTTTTAATGAACTTTTGAAAATCAGGAAAGCGATCCATGCACTTGGACATTCCAAGTATGTTGGAATGTCTTGAAATTGTACTCAGTCATAGTCAACGACGCCCTGAACAAGAATCCGTTGAAAATATTTGCATATCGTTTAAGGAATATTTTTAAAGAATTTCTGAAAATCAGGAAAGCGATCCATGCACTTAGGCAGTGACTTAACTTTTTCGTCAAAAAAGACCCCAAAAGTATCTTGGAATGTCTTGAAATTGTACACAGTCATAGTCAAGCATGCCCTGAACAAGAATCCGTTGAATATATTTGCATATCTCTTGAAGAATATTTTTAATGAATTTTTGAAAATCCGGAAAGCGATCCATGCACTTGGACATTCCAAGTATGTTGGAATGTCTTGAAATTGTACTCGGTCATAGTCAACGACGCCCTGAACAAGAATCCATTGTAAATATTTGCATATCTCTTAAGGAATATTTTTAATGAATTTTTGAAAATGAGGAAAGTCTGTGCACTTAGGCAGTGACTTAACTTTTTATTCAAAAAAGACCCCAAAAGTATCTTGGAATGTCTTGAAATTGTACACAGTCATAGTCAAGCATGCCCTGAACAAGAATCCGTTGAATATATTTGCATATCTCTTGAAGAATATTTTTAATGAACTTTTGAAAATCAGGAAAGCGATCCATGCACTTGGACATTCCAAGTATGTTGGAATGTCTTGAAATTGTACTCAGTCATAGTCAACGACGCCCTGAACAAGAATCCGTTGAAAATATTTGCATATCGTTTAAGGAATATTTTTAAAGAATTTCTGAAAATCAGGAAAGCGATCCATGCACTTAGGCAGTGACTTAACTTTTTCGTCAAAAAAGACCCCAAAAGTATCTTGGAATGTCTTGAAATTGTACACAGTCATAGTCAAGCATGCCCTGAACAAGAATCCGTTGAATATATTTGCATATCTCTTGAAGAATATTTTTAATGAATTTTTGAAAATCCGGAAAGCGATCCATGCACTTGGACATTCCAAGTATGTTGGAATGTCTTTAAATTGTACTCAGTCATAGTCAACGACGCCCTGAACAAGAATCAATTGAAAATATTTGCATATCTCTTAAGGAATATTTTTAATGAATTTTTGAAAATGAGGAAAGTCTGTCCCCTTAGGCAGTGACTTAACTTTTTATTCAAAAAAGACCCCAAAGGTATCTTGGAATGTCTTGAAATTGTACACAGTCATAGTCAAGCATGCCCTGAACAAGAATCCGTTGAATATATTTGCATATCTCTTGAAGAATATTTTTAATGAACTTTTGAAAATCAGGAAAGCGATCCATGCACTTGGACATTCCAAGTATGTTGGAATGTCTTGAAATTGTACTCAGTCATAGTCAACGACGCCCTGAACAAGAATCCGTTGAAAATATTTGCATATCGCTTAAGGAATATTTTTAATGAATTTTTGAAAATCAGGAAAGCGATCCATGCACTTAGGCAGTGACTTAACTTTTTCGTCAAAAAAGACCCCAAAAATATCTTGGAATGTCTTGAAATTGTACACAGTCATAGTCAAGCATGCCCTGAACAAGAATCCGTTGAATATATTTGCATATCTCTTGAAGAATATTTTTAATGAATTTTTGAAAATCCGAAAAGCGATCCATGCACTTGGACATTCCAAGTATGTTGGAATGTCTTGAAATTGTACTCAGTCATAGTCAACGACGCCCTGAACAAGAATCAATTGAAAATATTTGCATATCTCTTAAGGAATATTTTTAATGAATTTTTGAAAATGAGGAAAGTCTGTGCACTTAGGCAGTGACTTAACTTTTTATTCAAAAAAGACCCCAAAAGTATCTTGGAATGTCTTGAAATTGTACACAGTCATAGTCAAGCATGCCCTGAACAAGAATCCGTTGAATATATTTGCATATCTCTTGAAGAATATTTTTAATGAACTTTTGAAAATCAGGAAAGCGATCCATGCACTTGGACATTCCAAGTATGTTGGAATGTCTTGAAATTGTACTCAGTCATAGTCAACGACGCCCTGAACAAGAATCCGTTGAAAATATTTGCATATCGTTTAAGGAATATTTTTAAAGAATTTCTGAAAATCAGGAAAGCGATCCATGCACTTAGGCAGTGACTTAACTTTTTCGTCAAAAAAGACCCCAAAAGTATCTTGGAATGTCTTGAAATTGTACACAGTCATAATCAAGCATGCCCTGAACAAGAATCCGTTGAATATATTTGCATATCTCTTGAAGAATATTTTTAATGAATTTTTGAAAATCCGGAAAGCGATCCATGCACTTGGACATTCCAAGTATGTTGGAATGTCTTGAAATTGTACTCGGTCATAGTCAACGACGCCCTGAACAAGAATCCATTGAAAATATTTGCATATCTCTTAAGGAATATTTTTAATGAATTTTTGAAAATGAGGAAAGTCTGTGCACTTAGGCAGTGACTTAACTTTTTATTCAAAAAAGACCCCAAAAGTATCTTGGAATGTCTTGAAATTGTACACAGTCATAGTCAAGCATGCCCTGAACAAGAATCCGTTGAATATATTTGCATATCTCTTGAAGAATATTTTTAATGAACTTTTGAAAATCAGGAAAGCGATCCATGCACTTGGACATTCCAAGTATGTTGGAATGTCTTGAAATTGTACTCAGTCATAGTCAACGACGCCCTGAACAAGAATCCGTTGAAAATATTTGCATATCGTTTAAGGAATATTTTTAAAGAATTTCTGAAAATCAGGAAAGCGATCCATGCACTTAGGCAGTGACTTAACTTTTTCGTCAAAAAAGACCCCAAAAGTATCTTGGAATGTCTTGAAATTGTACACAGTCATAGTCAAGCATGCCCTGAACAAGAATCCGTTGAATATATTTGCATATCTCTTGAAGAATATTTTTAATGAATTTTTGAAAATCCGAAAAGCGATCCATGCACTTGGACATTCCAAGTATGTTGGAATGTCTTGAAATTGTACTCAGTCATAGTCAACGACGCTCTGAACAAGAATCAATTGAAAATATTTGCATATCTCTTAAGGAATATTTTTAATGAATTTTTGAAAATGAGGAAAGTCTGTGCACTTAGGCAGTGACTTAACTTTTTATTCAAAAAAGACCCCAAAAGTATCTTGGAATGTCTTGAAATTGTACACAGTCATAGTCAAGCATGCCCTGAACAAGAATCCGTTGAATATATTTGCATATCTCTTGAAGAATATTTTTAATGAACTTTTGAAAATCAGGAAAGCGATCCATGCACTTGGACATTCCAAGTATGTTGGAATGTCTTGAAATTGTACTCAGTCATAGTCAACGACGCCCTGAACAAGAATCCGTTGAAAATATTTGCATATCGTTTAAGGAATATTTTTAAAGAATTTCTGAAAATCAGGAAAGCGATCCATGCACTTAGGCAGTGACTTAACTTTTTCGTCAAAAAAGACCCCAAAAGTATCTTGGAATGTCTTGAAATTGTACACAGTCATAGTCAAGCATGCCCTGAACAAGAATCCGTTGAATATATTTGCATATCTCTTGAAGAATATTTTAAATGAATTTTTGAAAATCCGGAAAGCGATCCATGCACTTGGACATTCCAAGTATGTTGGAATGTCTTGAAATTGTACTCGGTCATAGTCAACGACGCCCTGAACAAGAATCCATTGAAAATATTTGCATATCTCTTAAGGAATATTTTTAATGAATTTTTGAAAATTAGGAAAGTCTGTGCACTTAGGCAGTGACTTAACTTTTTATTCAAAAAAGACCCCAAAAGTATCTTGGAATGTCTTGAAATTGTACACAGTCATAGTCAAGCATGCCCTGAACAAGAATCCGTTGAATATATTTGCATATCTCTTGAAGAATATTTTTAATGAACTTTTGAAAATCAGGAAAGCGATCCATGCACTTGGACATTCCAAGTATGTTGGAATGTCTTGAAATTGTACTCAGTCATAGTCAACGACGCCCTGAACAAGAATCCGTTGAAAATATTTGCATATCGTTTAAGGAATATTTTTAAAGAATTTCTGAAAATCAGGAAAGCGATCCATGCACTTAGGCAGTGACTTAACTTTTTCGTCAAAAAAGACCCCAAAAGTATCTTGGAATGTCTTGAAATTGTACACAGTCATAGTCAAGCATGCCCTGAACAAGAATCCGTTGAATATATTTGCATATCTCTTGAAGAATATTTTTAATGAATTTTTGAAAATCCGAAAAGCGATCCATGCACTTGGACATTCCAAGTATGTTGGAATGTCTTGAAATTGTACTCAGTCATAGTCAACGACGCTCTGAACAAGAATCAATTGAAAATATTTGCATATCTCTTAAGGAATATTTTTAAAGAATTTTTGAAAATGAGGAAAGTCTGTGCACTTAGGCAGTGACTTAACTTTTTATTCAAAAAAGACCCCAAAAGTATCTTGGAATGTCTTGAAATTGTACACAGTCATAGTCAAGCATGCCCTGAACAAGAATCCGTTGAATATATTTGCATATCTCTTGAAGAATATTTTTAATGAACTTTTGAAAATCAGGAAAGCGATCCATGCACTTGGACATTCCAAGTATGTTGGAATGTCTTGAAATTGTACTCAGTCATAGTCAACGACGCCCTGAACAAGAATCCGTTGAAAATATTTGCATATCGCTTAAGCAATATTTTTAATGAATTTTTGAAAATCAGGTAAGCGATCCATGCACTTAGGCAGTGACTTAACTTTTTCGTCAAAAAAGACCCCAAAAGTATCTTGGAATGTCTTGAAATTGTACACAGTCATAGTCAAGCATGCCCTGAACAAGAATCCGTTGAATATATTTGCATATCTCTTGAAGAATATTTTTAATGAACTTTTGAAAATCAGGAAAGCGATCCATGCACTTGGACATTCCAAGTATGTTGGAATGTCTTGAAATTGTACTCAGTCATAGTCAACGACGCCTTGAACAAGAATCTATTGAAAATATTTGCATATCTCTTAAGGAATATTTTTAATGAATTTTTGAAAATGAGGAATTTCTGTGCACTTAGGCAGTGACTTAACTTTTTATTCAAAAAAGACCCCAAAAGTATCTTGGAATGTCTTGAAATTGTACACAGTCATAGTCAAGCATGCCCTGAACAAGAAACCGTTGAATATATTTGCATATCTCTTGAAGAATATTTTTAATGAACTTTTGAAAATCCGGAAAGCGATCCATGCACTTCGACATTCCAAGTATGTTGGAATGTCTTGAAATTGTACTCAGTCATAGTCAACGACGCCCTGAACAAAAATCCGTTGAAAATATTTGCATATCGCTTAAGGAATATTTTTAATGAATTTTTTAAAAAATCAGGAAAGCGATCCATGCACTTAGGCAGTGACTTAACTTTTTCGTCAAAAAAGACCCCAAAAGTATCTTGGAATGTCTTGAAATTGTACACAGTCATAGTCAAGCATGCCCTGAACAAGAATCCGTTGAATATATTTGCATATCTCTTGAAGAATATTTTTAATGAATTTTTGAAAATCCGAAAAAAGCGATCCATGCACTTGGACATTCCAAGTATTTTGGAATGTCTTGAAATTGTACTCAGTCATAGTCAACGACGCTCTGAACAAGAATCAATTGAAAATATTTGCATATCTCTTAAGGAATATTTTTAATGAATTTTTGAAAATGAGGAAAGTCTGTGCACTTAGGCAGTGACTTAACTTTTTATTCAAAAAAGACCCCAAAAGTATCTTGGAATGTCTTGAAATTGTACACAGTCATAGTCAAGCATGCCCTGAACAAGAATCCGTTGAATATATTTGCATATCTCTTGAAGAATATTTTTAATGAACTTTTGAAAATCAGGAAAGCGATCCATGTACTTGGACATTCAAAGTATGTTGGAATGTCTTGAAATTGTACTCGGTCATAGTCAACGACGCCCTGAACAAGAATCCGTTGAAAATATTTGCATATCGCTTAAGGAATATTTTTAATGAATTTTTGAAAATCAGGAAAGCGATCCATGCACTTAGGCAGTGACTTAACTTTTTCGTCAAAAAAGACCCCAAAAGTATCTTGGAATGTCTTGAAATTGTACACAGTCATAGTCAAGCATGCCCTGAACAAGAATCCGTTGAATATATTTGCATATCTCTTGAAGAATATTTTTAATGAATTTTTGAAAATCCGGAAAGCGATCCATGCACTTGGACATTCCAAGTATGTTGGAATGTCTTGAAATTGTACTCGGTCATAGTCAACGACGCCCTGAACAAGAATCCATTGAAAATATTTGCGTATCTCTTAAGGAATATTTTTAATGAATTTTTGAAAATGATGAAAGTCTGTGCACTTAGGCAGTGACTTAACTTTTTATTCAAAAAAGACCCCAAAGGTATCTTGGAATGTCTTGAAATTGTACACAGTCATAGTCAAGCATGCCCTGAACAAGAATCCGTTGAATATATTTGCATATCTCTTGAAGAATATTTTTAATGAACTTTTGAAAAACAGGAAAGCGATCCATGCACTTGGACATTCCAAGTATGTTGGAATGTCTTGAAATTGTACTCAGTCATAGTCAACGACGCCCTGAACAAGAATCCGTTGAAAATATTTGCATATCGCTTAAGGAATATTTTTAATGAATTTTTGAAAATCAGGAAAGCGATCCATGCACTTAGGCAGTGACTTAACTTTTTTGTCAAAAAAGACCCCAAAAGTATCTTGGAATGTCTTGAAATTGTACACAGTCATAGTGAAGCATGCCCTGAACAAGAATCCGTTGAATATATTTGCATATCTCTTGAAGAATATTTTTAATGAATTTTTGAAAATCCGAAAAGCGATCCATGCACTTGGACATTCCAAGTATGTTGGAATGTCTTTAAATTGTACTCAGTCATAGTCAACGACGCCCTGAACAAGAATCAATTGAAAATATTTGCATATCTCTTAAGGAATATTTTTAATGAATTTTTGAAAATGAGGAAAGTCTGTGCACTGAGGCAGTGACTTAACTTTTTATTCAAAAAAGACCCCAAAAGTATCTTGGAATGTCTTGAAATTGTACACAGTCATAGTCAAGCATGCCCTGAACAAGAATCCGTTGAATATATTTGCATATCTCTTGAAGAATATTTTAAATGAACTTTTGAAAATCAGGAAAGCGATCCATGCACTTGGACATTCCAAGTATGTTGGAATGTCTTGAAATTGTACTCAGTCATAGTCAACGACGCCCTGAACAAGAATCCGTTGAAAATATTTGCATATCGCTTAAGGAATATTTTTAATGAATTTTTGAAAATCAGGAAAGCGATCCATGCACTTAGGCAGTGACTTAACTTTTTTGTCAAAAAAGACCCCAAAAGTATCTTGGAATGTCTTGAAATTGTACACAGTCATAGTCAAGCATGCCCTGAACAAGAATCCGTTGAATATATTTGCATATCTCTTGAAGAATATTTTTAATGAACTTTTGAAAATCAGGAAAGCGATCCATGCACTTGGACATTCCAAGTATGTTGGAATGTCTTGAAATTGTACTCAGTCATAGTCAACGACGCCCTGAACAAGAATCCGTTGAAAATATTTGCATATCGTTTAAGGAATATTTTTAAAGAATTTCTGAAAATCAGGAAAGCGATCCATGCACTTAGGCAGTGACTTAACTTTTTCGTCAAAAAAGACCCCAAAAGTATCTTGGAATGTCTTGAAATTGTACACAGTCATAGTCAAGCATGCCCTGGACAAGAATCCGTTGAATATATTTGCATATCTCTTGAAGAATATTTTTAATGAATTTTTGAAAATCCGAAAAGCGATCCATGCACTTGGACATTCCAAGTATGTTGGAATGTCTTGAAATTGTACTCAGTCATAGTCAACGACGCTCTGAACAAGAATCCGTTGAAAATATTTGCATATCTCTTAAGGAATATTTTTAATGAATTTTTGAAAATGAGGAAAGTCTGTGCACTTAGGCAGTGACTTAACTTTTTATTCAAAAAAGACCCCAAAAGTATCTTGGAATGTCTTGAAATTGTACACAGTCATAGTCAAGCATGCCCTGAACAAGAATCCGTTGAATATATTTGCATATCTCTTGAAGAATATTTTTAATGAACTTTTGAAAATCAAGAAAGCGATCCATGTACTTGGACATTCAAAGTATGTTGGAATGTCTTGAAATTGTACTCGGTCATAGTCAACGACGCCCCGAACAAGAATCCGTTGAAAATATTTGCATATCGCTTAAGGAATATTTTTAATGAATTTTTGAAAATCAGGAAAGCGATCCATGCACTTAGGCAGTGACTTAACTTTTTCGTCAAAAAAGACCCCAAAAGTATCTTGGAATGTCTTGAAATTGTACACAGTTATAGTCAAGCATGCCCTGAAAAAGAATCCGTTGAATATATTTGCATATCTCTTGAAGAATATTTTTAATGAACTTTTGAAAATCAGGAAAGCGATCCATGCACTTGGACATTCCAAGTATGTTGGAATGTCTTGAAATTGTACTCAGTCATAGTCAACGACGCCCTGAACAAGAATCCGTTGAAAATATTTGCATATCGCTTAAGGAATATTTTTAATGAATTTTTGAAAATCAGGAAAGCGATCCATGCACTTAGGCAGTGACTTAACTTTTTCGTCAAAAAAGACCCCAAAAGTATCTTGGAATGTCTTGAAATTGTACACAGTCATAGTCAAGCATGCCCTGAACAAGAATCCGTTGAATATATTTGCATATCTCTTGAAGAATATTTTTAATGAATTTTTGAAAATCCGAAAAGCGATCCATGCACTTGGACATTCAAAGTATGTTGGAATGTCTTGAAATTGTACTCAGTCATAGTCAACGACGCTCTGAACAAGAATCAATTGAAAATATTTGCATATCTCTTAAGGAATATTTTTAATGAATTTTTGAAAATGAGGAAAGTCTGTGCACTTAGGCAGTGACTTAACTTTTTATTCAAAAAAGACCCCAAAAGTATCTTGGAATGTCTTGAAATTGTACACAGTCATAGTCAAGCATGCCCTGAACAAGAATCCGTTGAATATATTTGCATATCTCTTGAAGAATATTTTTAATGAACTTTTGAAAATCAGGAAAGCGATCCATGTACTTGGACATTCAAAGTATGTTGGAATGTCTTGAAATTGTACTCAGTCATAGTCAACGACGCTCTGAACAAGAATCAATTGAAAATATTTGCATATCTCTTAAGGAATATTTTTAATGAATTTTTGAAAATGAGGAAAGTCTGTGCACTTCGGCAGTGACTTAACTTTTTATTCAAAAAAGACCCCAAAAGTATCTTGGAATGTCTTGAAATTGTACACAGTCATAGTCAAGCATGCCCTGAACAAGAATCCGTTGAATATATTTGCATATCTCTTGAAGAATATTTTTAATGAACTTTTGAAAATCAGGAAAGCGATCCATGTACTTGGACATTCAAAGTATGTTGGAATGTCTTGAAATTGTACTCGGTCATAGTCAACGACGCCCTGAACAAGAATCCGTTGAAAATATTTGCATATCGCTTAAGGAATATTTTTAATGAATTTTTGAAAATCAGGAAAGCGATCCATGCACTTAGGCAGTGACTTAACTTTTTCGTCAAAAAAGACCCCAAAAGTATCTTGGAATGTCTTGAAATTGTACACAGTCATAGTCAAGCATGCCCTGAACAAGAATCCGTTGAATATATTTGCATATCTCTTGAAGAATATTTTTAATGAATTTTTGAAAATTCGGAAAGCGATCCATGCATTTGGACATTCCAAGTATGTTGGAATGTCTTGAAATTGTACTCGGTTATAGTCAACGACGCCCTGAACAAGAATCTATTGAAAATATTTGCATATCTCTTAAGGAATATTTTTAATGAATTTTTGAAAATGAGGAAAGTCTGTGCACTTAGGCAGTGACTTAACTTTTTATTCAAAAAAGACCCCAAAGGTATCTTGGAATGTCTTGAAATTGTACACAGTCATAGTCAAGCATGCCCTGAACAAGAATCCGTTGAATATATTTGCATATCTCTTGAAGAATATTTTTAATGAACTTTTGAAAATCAGGAAAGCGATCCATGCACTTGGACATTCCAAGTATGTTGGAATGTCTTGAAATTGTACTCAGTCATAGTCAACGACGCCCTGAACAAGAATCTGTTGAAAATATTTGCATATCGCTTAAGGAATATTTTTAATGAATTTTTGAAAATCAGGAAAGCGATCCATGCACTTAGGCAGTGACTTAACTTTTTTGTCAAAAAAGACCCCAAAAGTATCTTGGAATGTCTTGAAATTCTACACAGTCATAGTCAAGCATGCCCTGAACAAGAATCCGTTGAATATATTTGCATATCTCTTGAAGAATATTTTTAATGAATTTTTGAAAATCCGAAAAGCTATCCATGCACTTGGACATTCCAAGTATGTTGGAATGTCTTGAAATTGTACTCAGTCATAGTCAACGACGCCCTGAACAAGAATCAATTGAAAATATTTGCATATCTCTTAAGGAATATTTTTAATGAATTTTTGAAAATGAGGAAAGTCTGTGCACTTAGGCAGTGACTTAACTTTTTCGTCAAAAAAGACCCCAAAAGTATCTTGGAATGTCTTGAAATTGTACACAGTCATAGTCAAGCATGCCCTGAACAAGAATCCGTTGAATATATTTGTATATCTCTTGAAGAATATTTTTAATTAACTTTTGAAAATCAGGAAAGCGATCCATGCACTTGGACATTCAAAGTATGTTGGAATGTCTTGAAATTGTACTTAGTCATAGTCAACGACGCCCCGAACAAGAATCCGTTGAAAATATTTGCATATTGCTTAAGGAATATTTTTAATGAATTTTTGAAAATCAGGAAAGCGATCCATGCACTTAGGCAGTGACTTAACTTTTTCATCAAAAAAGACCCCAAAAGTATCTTGGAATGTCTTGAAATTGTACACAGTCATAGTCAAGCATGCCCTGAACAAGAATCCGTTGAATATATTTGCATATCTCTTGAAGAATATTTTTAATGAATTTTGGAAAATCCAGAAAGCGATCCATGCACTTGGACATGCCAAGTATGTTGGAATGTCTTGAAATTGTACTCAGTCATAGTCAACGACGCCCTGAACAAGAATCCATTGAAAATATTTGCATATCGCTTAAGGAATATTTTTAATGAATTTTTGAAAATGAGGAAAGTCTGTGCACTTAGGCAGTGACTTAACTTTTTCGTCAAAAAAGACCCCAAAAGTATCTTGGAATGTCTTGAAATTGTACACAGTCATAGTCAAGCATGCCCTGAACAAGAATCCGTTGAATATATTTGCATATCTCTTGAAGAATATTTTTAATGAACTTTTGAAAATCAGGAAAGCGATCCATGCACTTGGACATTCAAAGTACGTTGGAATGTCTTGAAATTGTACTCAGTCATAGTCAACGACGCCCTGAACAAGAATCCGTTGAAAATATTTGCATATCGTTAAGGAATATTTTTAATGAATTTTTGAAAATCAGGAAAGCGATCCATGCACTTAGGCAGTGACTTAACTTTTTCGTCAAAAAAGACCCCAAAAGTATCTTGGAATGTCTTGAAATTGTACACAGTCATAGTCAAGCATGCCCTGAACAAGAATCCGTTGAATATATTTGCATATCTCTTGAAGAATATTTTTAATGAACTTTTGAAAATCAGGAAAGCGATCCATGCACTTGGACATTCCAAGTATGTTGGAATGTCTTGAAATTGTACTCAGTCATAGTCAACGACGCCCTGAACAAGAATCCGTTGAAAATATTTGCATATCGTTTAAGGAATATTTTTAAAGAATTTCTGAAAATCAGGAAAGCGATCCATGCACTTAGGCAGTGACTTAACTTTTTCGTCAAAAAAGACCCCAAAAGTATCTTGGAATGTCTTGAAATTGTACACAGTCATAGTCAAGAATGCCCTGAACAAGAATCCGTTGAATATATTTGCATATCTCTTGAAGAATATTTTTAATGAATTTTTGAAAATCCGGAAAGCGATCCATGCACTTGGACATTCCAAGTATGTTGGAATGTCTTGAAATTGTACTCGGTCATAGTCAACGACGCCCTGAACAAGAATCAATTGAAAATATTTGCATATCTCTTAAGGAATATTTTTAATGAATTTTTGAAAATGAGGAAAGTCTGTGCACTTAGGCAGTGACTTAACTTTTTATTCAAAAAAGACCCCAAAAGTATCTTGGAATGTCTTGAAATTGTACACAGTCATAGTCAAGCATGCCCTGAACAAGAATCCGTTGAATATATTTGTATATCTCTTGAAGAATATTTTTAATGAACTTTTGAAAATCAGGAAAGCGATCCATGCACTTGGACATTCAAAGTATGTTGGAATGTCTTGAAATTGTACTTAGTCATAGTCAACGACGCCCCGAACAAGAATCCGTTGAAAATATTTGCATATCGCTTAAGGAATATTTTTAATGAATTTTTGAAAATCAGGAAAGCGATCCATGCACTTAGGCAGTGACTTAACTTTTTCATCAAAAAAGACCCCAAAAGTATCTTGGAATGTCTTGAAATTGTACACAGTCATAGTCAAGCATGCCCTGAACAAGAATCCGTTGAATATATTTGCATATCTCTTGAAGAATATTTTTAATGAATTTTGGAAAATCCAGAAAGCGATCCATGCACTTGGACATTCCAAGTATGTTGGAATGTCTTGAAATTGTACTCAGTCATAGTCAACGACGCCCTGAACAAGAATCCATTGAAAATATTTGCATATCGCTTAAGGAATATTTTTAATGAATTTTTGAAAATGAGGAAAGTCTGTGCACTTAGGCAGTGACTTAACTTTTTCGTCAAAAAAGACCCCAAAAGTATCTTGGAATGTCTTGAAATTGTACACAGTCATAGTCAAGCATGCCCTGAACAAGAATCCGTTGAATATATTTGCATATCTCTTGAAGAATATTTTTAATGAACTTTTGAAAATCAGGAAAGCGATCCATGCACTTGGACATTCAAAGTACGTTGGAATGTCTTGAAATTGTACTCAGTCATAGTCAACGACGCCCTGAACAAGAATCCGTTGAAAATATTTGCATATCGCTTAAGGAATATTTTTAATGAATTTTTGAAAATCAGGAAAGCGATCCATGCACTTAGGCAGTGACTTAACTTTTTCGTCAAAAAAGACCCCAAAAGTATCTTGGAATGTCTTGAAATTGTACACAGTCATAGTCAAGCATGCCCTGAACAAGAATCCGTTGAATATATTTGCATATCTCTTGAAGAATATTTTTAATGAACTTTTGAAAATCAGGAAAGCGATCCATGCACTTGGACATTCCAAGTATGTTGGAATGTCTTGAAATTGTACTCAGTCATAGTCAACGACGCCCTGAACAAGAATCAATTGAAAATATTTGCATATCTCTTAAGGAATATTTTTAATGAATTTTTGAAAATGAGGAAAGTCTGTGCACTTAGGCAGTGACTTAACTTTTTCGTCAAAAAAGACCCCAAAAGTATCTTGGAATGTCTTGAAATTGTACACAGTCATAGTCAAGCATGCCCTGAACAAGAATCCGTTGAATATATTTGTATATCTCTTGAAGAATATTTTTAATGAACTTTTGAAAATCAGGAAAGCGATCCATGCACTTGGACATTCAAAGTATGTTGGAATGTCTTGAAATTGTACTTAGTCATAGTCAACGACGCCCCGAACAAGAATCCGTTGAAAATATTTGCATATCGCTTAAGGAATATTTTTAATGAATTTTTGAAAATCAGGAAAGCGATCCATGCACTTAGGCAGTGACTTAACTTTTTCATCAAAAAAGACCCCAAAAGTATCTTGGAATGTCTTGAAATTGTACACAGTCATAGTCAAGCATGCCCTGAACAAGAATCCGTTGAATATATTTGCATATCTCTTGAAGAATATTTTTAATGAATTTTGGAAAATCCAGAAAGCGATCCATGCACTTGGACATGCCAAGTATGTTGGAATGTCTTGAAATTGTACTCAGTCATAGTCAACGACGCCCTGAACAAGAATCCATTGAAAATATTTGCATATCGCTTAAGGAATATTTTTAATGAATTTTTGAAAATGAGGAAAGTCTGTGCACTTAGGCAGTGACTTAACTTTTTCGTCAAAAAAGACCCCAAAAGTATCTTGGAATGTCTTGAAATTGTACACAGTCATAGTCAAGCATGCCCTGAACAAGAATCCGTTGAATATATTTGCATATCTCTTGAAGAATATTTTTAATGAACTTTTGAAAATCAGGAAAGCGATCCATGCACTTGGACATTCAAAGTACGTTGGAATGTCTTGAAATTGTACTCAGTCATAGTCAACGACGCCCTGAACAAGAATCCGTTGAAAATATTTGCATATCGCTTAAGGAATATTTTTAATGAATTTTTGAAAATCAGGAAAGCGATCCATGCACTTAGGCAGTGACTTAACTTTTTCGTCAAAAAAGACCCCAAAAGTATCTTGGAATGTCTTGAAATTGTACACAGTCATAGTCAAGCATGCCCTGAACAAGAATCCGTTGAATATATTTGCATATCTCTTGAAGAATATTTTTAATGAACTTTTGAAAATCAGGAAAGCGATCCATGCACTTGGACATTCCAAGTATGTTGGAATGTCTTGAAATTGTACTCAGTCATAGTCAACGACGCCCTGAACAAGAATCCGTTGAAAATATTTGCATATCGTTTAAGGAATATTTTTAAAGAATTTCTGAAAATCAGGAAAGCGATCCATGCACTTAGGCAGTGACTTAACTTTTTCGTCAAAAAAGACCCCAAAAGTATCTTGGAATGTCTTGAAATTGTACACAGTCATAGTCAAGAATGCCCTGAACAAGAATCCGTTGAATATATTTGCATATCTCTTGAAGAATATTTTTAATGAATTTTTGAAAATCCGGAAAGCGATCCATGCACTTGGACATTCCAAGTATGTTGGAATGTCTTGAAATTGTACTCGGTCATAGTCAACGACGCCCTGAACAAGAATCAATTGAAAATATTTGCATATCTCTTAAGGAATATTTTTAATGAATTTTTGAAAATGAGGAAAGTCTGTGCACTTAGGCAGTGACTTAACTTTTTATTCAAAAAAGACCCCAAAAGTATCTTGGAATGTCTTGAAATTGTACACAGTCATAGTCAAGCATGCCCTGAACAAGAATCCGTTGAATATATTTGTATATCTCTTGAAGAATATTTTTAATGAACTTTTGAAAATCAGGAAAGCGATCCATGCACTTGGACATTCAAAGTATGTTGGAATGTCTTGAAATTGTACTTAGTCATAGTCAACGACGCCCCGAACAAGAATCCGTTGAAAATATTTGCATATCGCTTAAGGAATATTTTTAATGAATTTTTGAAAATCAGGAAAGCGATCCATGCACTTAGGCAGTGACTTAACTTTTTCATCAAAAAAGACCCCAAAAGTATCTTGGAATGTCTTGAAATTGTACACAGTCATAGTCAAGCATGCCCTGAACAAGAATCCGTTGAATATATTTGCATATCTCTTGAAGAATATTTTTAATGAATTTTGGAAAATCCAGAAAGCGATCCATGCACTTGGACATGCCAAGTATGTTGGAATGTCTTGAAATTGTACTCGGTCATAGTCAACGACGCCCTGAACAAGAATCCATTGAAAATATTTGCATATCGCTTAAGGAATATTTTTAATGAATTTTTGAAAATGATGAAAGTCTGTGCACTTAGGCAGTGACTTAACTTTTTATTCAAAAAAGACCCCAAAGGTATCTTGGAATATCTTGAAATTGTACACAGTCATAGTCAAGCATGCCCTGAACAAGAATCCGTTGAATATATTTGCATATCTCTTGAAGAATATTTTTAATGAACTTTTGAAAATCAGGAAAGCGATCCATGCACTTGGACATTCCAAGTATGTTGGAATGTCTTGAAATTGTACTCAGTCATAGTCAACGACGCCCTGAACAAGAATCCGTTGAAAATATTTGCATATCGCTTAAGGAATATTTTTAATGAATTTTTGAAAATCAGGAAAGCGATCCATGCACTTAGGCAGTGACTTAACTTTTTTGAAAAAAAGACCCCAAAAGTATCTTGGAATGTCTTGAAATTCTACACAGTCATAGTCAAGCATGCCCTGAACAAGAATCCATTGAATATATTTGCATATCTCTTGAAGAATATTTTTAATGAATTTTTGAAAATCCGAAAAGCGATCCATGCACTTGGACATTCCAAGTATGTTGGAATGTCTTGAAATTGTACTCAGTCATAGTCAACGACGCCCCGAACAAGAATCCGTTGAAAATATTTGCATATCGCTTAAGGAATATTTTTAATGAATTTTTGAAAATCAGGAAAGCGATCCATGCACTTAGGCAGTGACTTAACTTTTTCGTCAAAAAAGACCCCAAAAGTATCTTGGAATGTCTTGAAATTGTACACAGTCATAGTCAAGCATGCCCTGAACAAGAATCCGTTGAATATATTTGCATATCTCTTGAAGAATATTTTTAATGAATTTTTGAAAATCCGAAAAGCGATCCATGCACTTGGACATTCCAAGTATGTTGGAATGTCTTGAAATTGTACTCAGTCATAGTCAACGACGCTCTGAACAAGAATCAATTGAAAATATTTGCATATCTCTTAAGGAATATTTTTAATGAATTTTTGAAAATGAGGAAAGTCTGTGCACTTAGGCAGTGACTTAACTTTTTATTCAAAAAAGACCCCAAAAGTATCTTGGAATGTCTTGAAATTGTACACAGTCATAGTCAAGCATGCCCTGAACAAGAATCCGTTGAATATATTTGCATATCTCTTGAAGAATATTTTTAATGAACTTTTGAAAATCAGGAAAGCGATCCATGTACTTGGACATTCAAAGTATGTTGGAATGTCTTGAAATTGTACTCGGTCATAGTCGACGACGCCCTGAACAAGAATCCGTTGAAAATATTTGCATATCGCTTAAGGAATATTTTTAATGAATTTTTGAAAATCAGGAAAGCGATCCATGCACTTAGGCAGTGACTTAACTTTTTCGTCAAAAAAGACCCCAAAAGTATCTTGGAATGTCTTGAAATTGTACACAGTCATAGTCAAGCATGCCCTGAACAAGAATCCGTTGAATATATTTGCATATCTCTTGAAGAATATTTTTAATGAATTTTTGAAAATCCGAAAAGCGATCCATGCACTTGGACATTCCAAGTATGTTGGAATGTCTTGAAATTGAACTCAGTCATAGTCAACGACGCTCTGAACAAGAATCAATTGAAAATATTTGCATATCTCTTAAGGAATATTTTTAATGAATTTTTGAAAATGAGGAAAGTCTGTGCACTTAGGCAGTGACTTAACTTTTTATTCAAAAAAGACCCCAAAAGTATCTTGGAATGTCTTGAAATTGTACACAGTCATAGTCAAGCATGCCCTGAACAAGAATCCGTTGAATATATTTGCATATCTCTTGAAGAATATTTTTAATGAACTTTTGAAAATCAGGAAAGCGATCCATGCACTTGGACATTCCAAGTATGTTGGAATGTCTTGAAATTGTACACAGTCATAGTCAAGCATGCCCTGAACAAGAATCCGTTGAATATATTTGCATATCTCTTGAAGAATATTTTTAATGAATTTTTGAAAATTCGGAAAGCGATCCATGCATTTGGACATTCCAAGTATGTTGGAATGTCTTGAAATTGTACTCGGTCATAGTCAACGACGCCCTGAACAAGAATCCATTGAAAATATTTGCATATCTCTTAAGGAATATTTTTAATGAATTTTTGAAAATGAGGAAAGTCTGTGCACTTAGGCAGTGACTTAACTTTTTATTCAAAAAAGACCCCAAAGGTATCTTGGAATGTCTTGAAATTGTACACAGTCATAGTCAAGCATGCCCTGAACAAGAATCCGTTGAATATATTTGCATATCTCTTGAAGAATATTTTTAATGAACTTTTGAAAATCAGGAAAGCGATCCATGCACTTGGACATTCCAAGTATGTTGGAATGTCTTGAAATTGTACTCAGTCATAGTCAACGACGCATTGAACAAGAATCTGTTGAAAATATTTGCATATCGCTTAAGGAATATTTTTAATGAATTTTTGAAAATCAGGAAAGCGATCCATGCACTTAGGCAGTGACTTAACTTTTTTGTCAAAAAAGACCCCAAAAGTATCTTGGAATGTCTTGAAATTCTACACAGTCATAGTCAAGCATGCCCTGAACAAGAATCCGTTGAATATATTTGCATATCTCTTGAAGAATATTTTTAATGAATTTTTGAAAATCCGAAAAGCGATCCATGCACTTGGACATTCCAAGTATGTTGGAATGTCTTGAAATTGTACTCAGTCATAGTCAACGACGCCCTGAACAAGAATCAATTGAAAATCTTTGCATATCTCTTAAGGAATATTTTTAATGAATTTTTGAAAATGAGGAAAGTCTGTGCACTGAGGCAGTGACTTAACTTTTTATTCAAAAAAGACCCCAAAAGTATCTTGGAATGTCTTGAAATTGTACACAGTCATAGTCAAGCATGCCCTGAACAAGAATCCGTTGAATATATTTGCATATCTCTTGAAGAATATTTTTAATGAATTTTTGAAAATCCGAAAAGCGATCCACGCACTTGGACATTCCAAGTATGTTGGAATGTCTTAAAATTGTACTCAGTCATAGTCAACGACGCTCTGAACAAGAATCCATTGAAAATATTTGCATATCTCTTAAGGAATATTTTTAATGAATTTTTGAAAATGAGGAAAGTCTGTGCACTTAGGCAGTGACTTAACTTTTTATTCAAAAAAGATCCCAAAAGTATCTTGGAATGTCTTGAAATTGTACACAGTCATAGTCAAGCATGCCCTGAACAAGAATCCGTTGAATATATTTGCATATCTCTTGAAGAATATTTTTAATGAACTTTTGAAAATCAGGAAAGCGATCCATGTACTTGGACATTCAAAGTATGTTGGAATGTCTTGAAATTGTACTCGGTCATAGTCAACGACGCCCTGAACAAGAATCCGTTGAAAATATTTGCATATCGCTTAAGGAATATTTTTAATGAATTTTTGAAAATCAGGAAAGCGATCCATGCACTTAGGCAGTGACTTAACTTTTTCGTCAAAAAAGACCCCAAAAGTATCTTGGAATGTCTTGAAATTGTACACAGTCATAGTCAAGCATGCCCTGAACAAGAATCCGTTGAATATATTTGCATATCTCTTGAAGAATATTTTTAATGAATTTTTGAAAATTCGGAAAGCGATCCATGCATTTGGACATTCCAAGTATGTTGGAATGTCTTGAAATTGTACTCGGTCATAGTCAACGACGCCCTGAACAAGAATCCATTGAAAATATTTGCATATCTCTTAAGGAATATTTTTAATGAATTTTTGAAAATGAGGAAAGTCTGTGCACTTAGGCAGTGACTTAACTTTTTATTCAAAAAAGACCCCAAAGGTATCTTGGAATGTCTTGAAATTGTACACAGTCATAGTCAAGCATGCCCTGAACAAGAATCCGTTGAATATATTTGCATATCTCTTGAAGAATATTTTTAATGAACTTTTGAAAATCAGGAAAGCGATCCATGTACTTGGACATTCAAAGTATGTTGGAATGTCTTGAAATTGTACTCGGTCATAGTCAACGACGCCCTGAACAAGAATCCGTTGAAAATATTTGCATATCGCTTAAGGAATATTTTTAATGAATTTTTGAAAATCAGGAAAGCGATCCATGCACTTAGGCAGTGACTTAACTTTTTCGTCAAAAAAGACCCCAAAAGTATCTTGGAATGTCTTGAAATTGTACACAGTCATAGTCAAGCATGCCCTGAACAAGAATCCGTTGAATATATTTGCATATCTCTTGAAGAATATTTTTAATGAATTTTTGAAAATTCGGAAAGCGATCCATGCATTTGGACATTCCAAGTATGTTGGAATGTCTTGAAATTGTACTCGGTCATAGTCAACGACGCCCTGAACAAGAATCCATTGAAAATATTTGCATATCTCTTAAGGAATATTTTTAATGAATTTTTGAAAATGAGGAAAGTCTGTGCACTTAGGCAGTGACTTAACTTTTTATTCAAAAAAGACCCCAAAGGTATCTTGGAATGTCTTGAAATTGTACACAGTCATAGTCAAGCATGCCCTGAACAAGAATCCGTTGAATATATTTGCATATCTCTTGAAGAATATTTTTAATGAACTTTTGAAAATCAGGAAAGCGATCCATGCACTTGGACATTCCAAGTATGTTGGAATGTCTTGAAATTGTACTCAGTCATAGTCAACGACGCCCTGAACAAGAATCTGTTGAAAATATTTGCATATCGCTTAAGGAATATTTTTAATGAATTTTTGAAAATCAGGAAAGCGATCCATGCACTTAGGCAGTGACTTAACTTTTTCGTCAAAAAAGACCCCAAAAGGATCTTGGAATGTCTTGAAATTGTACACAGTCATAGTCAAGAATGCCCTGAACAAGAATCCGTTGAATATATTTGCATATCTCTTGAAGAATATTTTTAATGAATTTTTGAAAATCCGGAAAGCGATCCATGCACTTGGACATTCCAAGTATGTTGGAATGTCTTGAAATTGTACTCGGTCATAGTCAACGACGCCCTGAACAAGAATCCATTGAAAATATTTGCATATCGCTTAAGGAATATTTTTAATGAATTTTTGAAAATGATGAAAGTCTGTGCACTTAGGCAGTGACTTAACTTTTTATTCAAAAAAGACCCCAAAGGTATCTTGGAATATCTTGAAATTGTACACAGTCATAGTCAAGCATGCCCTGAACAAGAATCCGTTGAATATATTTGCATATCTCTTGAAGAATATTTTTAATGAACTTTTGAAAATCAGGAAAGCGATCCATGCACTTGGACATTCCAAGTATGTTGGAATGTCTTGAAATTGTACTCAGTCATAGTCAACGACGCCCTGAACAAGAATCCGTTGAAAATATTTGCATATCGCTTAAGGAATATTTTTAATGAATTTTTGAAAATCAGGAAAGCGATCCATGCACTTAGGCAGTGACTTAACTTTTTTGAAAAAAAGACCCCAAAAGTATCTTGGAATGTCTTGAAATTCTACACAGTCATAGTCAAGCATGCCCTGAACAAGAATCCGTTGAATATATTTGCATATCTCTTGAAGAATATTTTTAATGAATTTTTGAAAATCAGGAAAGTCTGTGCACTTAGGCAGTGACTTAACTTTTTATTCAAAAAAGACCCCGAAAGTATCTTGGAATGTCTTGAAATTGTACACAGTCATAGTCAAGCATGCCCTGAACAAGAATCCGTTGAATATATTTGCATATCTCTTGAAGAATATTTTTAATGAACTTTTGAAAATCCAGAAAGCGATCCATGCACTTGG
The DNA here is from genome assembly GCF_963457635.1 of Microchirus variegatus. Lineage (NCBI taxonomy): Eukaryota > Metazoa > Chordata > Actinopteri > Pleuronectiformes > Soleidae > Microchirus > Microchirus variegatus. Next base: position 29,236,351 of record NC_139809.1, read on the forward strand.
ACATTCAAAGTATGTTGGAATGTCTTGAAATTGTACTCAGTCATAGTCAACGACGCCCCGAACAAGAATCCGTTGAAAATATTTGCATATCGCTTAAGGAATATTTTTAATGAATTTTTGAAAATCAGGAAAGCGATCCATGCACTTAGGCAGTGACTTAACTTTTTCGTCAAAAAAGACCCCAAAAGTATCTTGGAATGTCTTGAAATTGTACACAGTCATAGTCAAGCATGCCCTGAACAAGAATCCGTTGAATATATTTGCATATCTCTTGAAGAATATTTTTAATGAACTTTTGAAAATCAGGAAAGCGATCCATGCACTTGGACATTCAAAGTACGTTGGAATGTCTTGAAATTGTACTCAGTCATAGTCAACGACGCCCTGAACAAGAATCCGTTGAAAATATTTGCATATCGCTTAAGGAATATTTTTAATGAATTTTTGAAAATCCGGAAAGCGATCCATGCACTTAGGCAGTGACTTAACTTTTTCGTCAAAAAAGACCCCAATGCGTGGCATTTTCTGATCTTCAAATGGACACATGGAAAATCTAAATAAAGGCAGGATTTGCTGAACCATCAGAAGTGTATGTGTTCATGTGTTTGTGAGATCTCTGGATATCAACACATGAAACTTTAACTGACATTCAGGTGACTTAAGTGCAAGCAACAGCCCTTCAATCACACACAAGCAGAGGAGCCTAGCACCATCTACTGGCCATAGGCTGCTATAGCACACAAATATGTCAGTAACATGAACTGCAGATTTCATTAAACCCTTCTCTAACGGAAAACCCCTGTTGTGTTTCAGTTTCCTCTCATGTGATCGGTCACTGGACTGAACACAGATCTACATCAGACGTCCTCCAGGAAACATGAAGGAGATTTTCCACTGCAGAGTTTGAGAGGGAACTCTTTAAAGTGCTTTAAATATGATGCTTTCAGTGGAGCAGTGAGAAGTAAGTGAGAAGCTCATTTACACAAACTAATGACAACAAAGAGAAATATATTATTAGAAATATATTTATATATTAGGTTTACAATAAGTTGTATAAGTTATTTTACTCAAATGAGCTCTGTACATATGTGTGTCTGTCAGTGTCAGCTCACAGTCTGTTTCTCTTTCAGAATGACTGAAGTCCAGCAGATGAGTGATTGTGTGGAGGAAGACGAGGACAGAGCAGAGACTCCAGGACCCAGCTGTCTGTCTGTGAAGAGTAATGAGTCTATGGGACGAATTGCAAACTTCAGTCATGAACCTGGAGCCTCAGAGACAAAGTAAGAGACAGTTTTTTTATTTTTTATATAATTCTTTATTTTTGGACTGCATTAATTGCAATACACAGACATTTCTATTAAAACCATATAAAACAGAAGAGGAATCAAATGTGCACATAAAAGCAGAAAATGTTGTATGTGAAGGGGAGGTTAAAACAAAACAACAAAGAAAAAAAACTAGAAAAAAATAAACAAACAAATGAAATAATCTGAAGTAAAGGGAAATAGAAGGGAGACAAGGCATTACATGATCATTTGCTTGGTATCTGGACACTAATGCCTGACATATTTAATCCACTTAGACCACAACTTAATGAACACTGTTTTCCCCTCCATAACATCAATATCATCTACTATATTTATCCATTCCTGGATTATGGCAGTCGTGTGAGTGCTATTATTATTATTATTATTTTTTTTTTTTATTATTATTATTTTTTTTAACAAGCAAGTATCTAAACAGGAAACATGTATGCATCAGCTTGTCTCGTTTGAAAATCAAAACGACCAAAGAAACTGAGTGGGAAACTGAAAAGGCAAAACAAACATGTCTCTTAATACTTTATGCATCTCTGTCCACAACGACCTAATCACAACTGACAGTCCCAGAATACATGATGCCAGTGATCCGCTCCATTGAGCAAAAAGAGAAAAGAAACCACGGCACAAAGAACAAGTGCATTTGTTTAAAAGTGTTGTTTGAAAATATTGACACAAATCTAATTCCATAGTCTGTGGTGCATTAATAGTTCAAATCAGACTGTAGCAAAGTGAAAGAAAAAGATTGTAAAAAGACGTCTCTGTAGCACTTCTATTTGTTGTAAGTCATCGTGTACATTGACCTGTTTCCAGTGGTCAGTCTCCTAATAAATAATAAATAAAAATCAGAAGCATAAGCCAGTTATTTGAAGGGACACTGCGTAGTATTTATGGGTTTATATGACCCAAAATCAACTTTTTTATACATATTATGTGCTCCTGCATTGTCTAGTCGCTGTATAATAGTTTTTGTTTCATTTTCGTAGTGTTTCAAAAACTCATGTAAAATAACATGGTCACGGGCCGCTGTTGCATTGCCACTGCGAGACGCCATGTTTCTACGGGAGCCTGTAAGGACAAACCCGAGAGAACAAATCAAGCGTCGCATTACTTGTAGCGGAAGTCCCGCCTCCACTCTCTCCACTTCATCTTCTGCTACGGCCGCGGTTTGCTCGCCCTCTCCCTCGCCGGCTTCTGACAGCTCTATTGCGGCCACGAAGACCTGTCCCTCGTCCTCGTCCTCGTCCTCGTCCTCGTCCTCGTCCTCGTCCTCGTCTTCCTGCTGACACAGGACGACATTTGACCGGCTGAGGATACCGTAGCGCTCAGGGAAGGGAGGGGGTGAACAGAGGAGCAGTTCGTTGTTGTACATTTCAGCCTCTCCTCTAGATGTCACTATAAACTACTTACTTCACCTTTAAGGAGAGTGAGTAATGAAAAGTTTTTCACCTACAGCTTTTGTGAAAGCCACTGATTTTCAGATTATTGCTGTCTGAGAGCCCTGTGTAAAACGTTAATCATTTCTCAATCACCGTAGTGGTTTCACTATGGTGTAGCACAGCACAGACGCTCCTGCGTCCACGATTAAGATTTCCAGATGGATATTTGCATGTATTGGAAAGTTAAGACTAGGGCTGGGCGGTATGACCAAAAATATAAATATCACGGTATTTTTCAAAATTCGAACGGTTTCACGGTATCTGATGTTTTTTTTTTTTTTTCATGCATAATCAGGTGTTCACAAACTAATACAACTCGCACTCACTCGCTCTCACTCTCTCTCGCCCGCCCATCTCTCTCTCTGCGCACACAGGTTTAAATGACAAACAAGCAAATGAGTGCTGATCAAACGTTTTGTGCAAGTGATTTAAGGTCCTGACTCTTGTCCCAAATATGACAGGCTTCATTCAGTGATTGAAACAAATATATAAACATTAATGAAACGTTTACATGCAGAGCGCTCACTCGCAAAGCAGACGGCAGCGCAGCGGCTGCGGGGATGTTGTGTAATCAAATACACCGGTATCAGAATCAGAATCAGAATACTTTATTAATCCCCGGTTGGAAATTGTTTTTGTTCCAGATGCTCCTTACAAAGTAAGAAGAAAATACAGCACGAGGAAACAAGAGCTAGATATACAGAGATATAAATAAAATAAAACAGTAAAATAGGCAATAAGCTAAATTACACACACACATGTCCACCTGTCCCTGACATGTTAGTAATAAAGACATGTCTTCACAGAGACAAGTTTGCTGTTCCTGTGGACGAGCAGACGTCCTGCTGTCCTCTGTGTCAGGACGTCCTGAAAGATCGAGTCTCCACAAGCTGTGGTCACTGGTTCTGCATACGCTGCCTCTCCTCATACTGGGACCAGTCTGGTCCACCAGGAAACTCCTGCTGTCCTCAGTGTGGACAAAGACCCAGGACAGGACGACGTGAACTACAGAGTAAGACTCATAAGGAGAGCAGCTCCCATTGGCACAAGCAGACTTTAGAAATGGAAAAACAGGAGAAAAATGTTTAAAAGTTAAAAATGTTACTCATGTGATCATGAAGATGGTGGAGTTTAACTCTCTGCTGCCCCCTGCAGGTTGAAGAAATGAAGGTTTACCCTCATTTTCCTGCTTTTCTATCATTATTGTTCTCTTGTATGCAGATGATTCTCTTTCCTTCACAATCATCACAGTGAAGTGAAAACATCACAGAAAAACATGAAAATAACCCTCAGCTGCTCAGATTCTTTCTTCAGTCTGACTTTGTCTCTTGTCTTTCAGCAGATGTTGGTCTGCAGGAGGTTCTAGATGAACATAAGATCAGTCTGAGGAGGAGATTTGAACATGTGACTGAAGGAACTGAAGGAAGAGGAAGTAGAACCCTCCTGAAAAGGATCTTCACTGAGCTCTACATCACAGAGGGACTGAGTGAAGAGGTCAATACTCAACATGAGGTGATGCAGCTGGAGACGACCTCCAAGAAGAAGATGGTCCAGGACACTCCCATCAAGTGCTGCCACATCTTTAAAACTTTAAAACCTGACCAGCAGGGGTGCATCAGAGTGGTCCTGACCAACGGCGTCGCTGGTGTTGGAAAAACCTTCTCGGTGCAGAAGTTCACTCTGGACTGGGCCGAGGGTTTGGAAAACCAGGATGTGAATCTGCTGATTCTGCTTTCGTTCAGGGAGCTAAACCTGATCAGAGATCAGCAGCACAGTCTTCTCACGCTACTCCATGTTTTCCATCCAACATTAGAGAAGGTCAGAGCAGAGAATCTCGCTGTCTTTAAACTTTTGTTCATCTTTGACGGCCTGGATGAAAGCAGACTCTCACTGGACTTCAGCAGCAGGACGCTGGTTTCTGACGTCACACACAGGTCATCAGTCAACGTGCTGCTGACCAACCTCATCCAGGGGAATCTGCTTCCCTCAGCTCTCATCTGGATAACTTCTAGACCTGCAGCGGCCAATCAGATCCCTCCTACATGTTGACAGGGTAACAGAAGTACGAGGCTTCACTGAGGACCAGAAGAACGAGTACTTCAGGAAGAGATCCAGAACTGAAGATCTGTCCAGCAGAATCATCTCACACATCAAGACGTCCAGGAGCCTCCACATCATGTGTAAAATCCCAGTCTTCTGCTGGATCAGTGCTACAGTTCTGGAGCACATGTTGACCACAGAGCAGAGAGTAGAGCTGCCCAAGACCCTGACAGACCTGTACTCACACTTCCTGCTGGTTCAGACAAAGAGGAAGAAGAACAAGTACGAGAAAGGACGTGAGACAAGTCCACAGGAGCTGATGGAGGCTGACAGGGACGTTCTTCTGAAGCTGGGGAGGCTGGCCTTTGAACATCTGCAGAAAGGAGACATCATGTTCTACCAAGAAGACCTGGACCGGTGTGGTCTCAGTGTGACAGAGGCCTCTGTTTACTCAGGAGTTTGTACGGAGATCTTCAGAAGAGAGAGTGTGATCTTCCAGAAAACAGTCTACTGCTTTGTTCATCTGAGCATTCAGGAGTTTCTGGCTGCAGTCTACATGTTCCACTGTTTGATGAAGACAAAGGTACTGCAGGACTTTTTCAGAGAAGAAGGCAAAGACGAGAACTCAAACAGGTTTAGCGGAAACCTCTCACTCGACAACTTCCTGAAAGCAGCCATGGGGAAATCACTTCAAAGTAGAAATGGTCACCTGGACCTGTTTGTTCGCTTCCTTCATGGACTCTGTCTGGAGTCCAACCAGAGACTCTTAGGAGGTCTGCTGGGTCAGACTCAGAACAGTCCAGAAATCATCCAGAGTGTCATTGAGAACCTGAAGAAGATGACCACAAAGAACATCTCACCTGACAGAAGCATCAACGTCTTCCACTGTCTGACAGAGATGAACGACCAATCGGTGCAACAGGAGATCCAAGAGTTCATGAAGTCAAAGAACAGAGGACCGAGACTCTCTGAGATCCACTGCTCAGCTCTGGCCTACATGCTGCAGATGTCTGAGGAGGTTCTGGATGAGTTGGACCTGAACAAGTACAACACATCAGTCCAGGGAAAACAGAGACTGATTCCAGCTGTGAGGAACTGCAGGAAAGCCAAGTAAGTTCAGACATGATCGATAACATCATCAATCAGTGATGGTTGATCAAATATTCTTCTCATTCTTCTCACTTTGTGAGTCAGCTGTGTTGTTTTATATGTTTTAAATGATGCAGATTTATCAGCTGCTTGTGATTCTTGCTTTGAACGTCTTTATTCTGTCATTTACTGTTAATGTTTCATTGTTAACTTTCTCTTCATGTGACACTTTGATTCTTTTTGGTTTCACCTAAACCTGATAAGACTCCAACAAGGGTCAACACAAACCCAAAGACCTGATCAGAACCAGTCCGTGTTCAGATCCAGAGAAGTCTGCTGACGTTACATTACAGTTTTTCTCCATTGGTTTGGCTCATTTCTTGAAACCGAAATTACATTCTCAAAACTCTAAGATCGTTTGGCACAACAGTCTTACAGTTCAGCACAACACCATAGTTCACTTGCAAAAGCTCACATCTAGTCCAAAACTGTTCACTCATGCTTCAAAACTAAATTCCTTTCTTATATAAATAGTCAGTGTCACCAAAATGCAAGAGATCCTTCTCAATTGGTTTGGCTCGTTTCTCGAACCAGACCGGACGTTCTCAACACTTGGTGCTTTTGACAAAATAACCTGGATGGTTCAGCACAACATCATGGTTCACCTGCAAAACCTCATATCTCTCCCAAAACAGTTCACTCATGTGTCAAAACTACATTTCTTTCTCATATAAATAGTCAGTGCCCCCAAAATCCATTGTCCCTTTGGCATTGTGTAAGCACTGCAAGTCAAAATGTTTAGATGTTTTGTCGCTATGGCAGAGGACCATTGAAATATCCCTCATGTCCACCTCTCAGTCTTAGCCCAATCCTTCAATGGTTACTGTACTAGTTCTTTTTTGTCTTGCTAACAGACTACAATTGTGTAGAATACAGATTTTTTTTAGGATTTTATGGTAAGAGTACCATCCAAGGTTTGACATCACACAATTGCACTCATACTGCCAAGGAAATTGTGACCATTTTTAGTCACAGATATAAACTAACTTCCATACATCAGCGTAAAAATATATATAGTATATATACAATATACTGTCATATAAACACATAAACAAAATAAAGCTGGAGATTCAAAACTAACATTTCTGTCCTCACCCTCCTGACCATCCACACACTGCTGTCTATTTGGCCACAGATTCTCATCCCCATCACAGAGTATATTCTCCCTTGTGATGCAGTGAGGGAAGAAACGCTGTGCATGTCACAATCCTCCCCTGCACTGATCTCCTGTAATATCATCACATGGAGCAGGGACCTCTGATTTTGAGCCTAATGCTCATATACAAATCACTCAAGCAACAGAAACAAAAACACTCTATAATGTTCTTTAAGCAGCCTATGAATGTGTTTTTAGATTTGACCTCATAATAAGGAACAAAAACGGTTCTAGAACTTCTAGATACTGTCAACAACACACACACACACACACACACACACACAGTTGTCTAAAGTATTATGTTTTATTCTTTATTCAGGTTGTGCGAGTGTGGTTTGTCAGAGATCAGCTGTTCTTCTCTGGCCTCAGTTGTGAAGTCAAACTCCTCCCACCTGGGAAAACTTGACCTGAGTCTGAACAGTCTGCAGGATTCAGGAGTGAAGCTGCTGTGTTCTGGACTGAAGAGTCCACATTGTAGACTGAAGACTCTGGAGTGAGTTCACTGACTGAAGCTGCTGCTGTTTTTTTTTTAACTCATTTGATCCACACACACTTTCTCTCTCTCTCTCTCACACACACACACACACACACACACACACACACACACACACACACACACACACACACAGTCGTCTTAAGTATAATCTCTTATTCTTTATTCAGGTTGTGGAGCTGCAGTTTGTCAGAGATCAGCTGTTCTTCTCTGGTCTCAGTTCTGAAGTCAAACTCCTCCCACATGAGAGAACTGAACCTGAGTCACAACAAGGATCTGAAGGATTCAGGAGTGAAGCAGCTGTGTTCTGGACTGGAGAGTCCACATTGTAGACTGGAGACTCTGGGGTGAGTTCACTGACTGAAGCTGCTGTTGTTTTTTTAAACTTTCATTTCATTAACATTAAACTAGTCTTTAGATATTTTATATTATCGTATATCACAATATTTGCCGTCAGATTTGATATTTTTTTACGATATCTAATATTGAACGTCTGCCGTACATTTTCAGAATTTTATTTTGAAAAGAAAATCCTGGTGGGAGTGGATTTGTCTGTGTGATGCATGAAGAGCTTGATACAGCCATATAATGACAGACTTAGTTGCTCAGAAAAAGTCAAGCTAGTGATTTAGTCAGTATTTAGTATTTAAAGCAGGAGAATTTGAAGGAGGTCATGTGTCAGGTGTTGATGAAGCAGCATCACAAACCTGAGCTCTCACCTCAGAGTCCATCATCCTGCACAGTTTGATCGACTCGACTCCACAACATCAGCTTGGGAGGAAACTTCCAGCAGCTAACTGACAATACTAGGAGCACAAATATAAAATAATGTAACCTGCTACTTTGTCAAAGCTATGGTTCTGTTTCATACGCTCCTAAAAACATCATTCAAAATGACACTTTTTATTGATATTATCAAACCATCAAATATTGAGATAGTCTGCATTAACTGATTTGATTCACTGATGAATTAAGGAAAAACACACACACACACAAAGTCGTTGTCTAAAGTCTCATCTTTTATTCTTTATTCAGGTTGATGAACTGCAGTTTGTCAGAGATCAGCTGTTCTTCTCTGGCCTCAGCTCTGAAGTCAAACTCCTCCCACCTGAGAAAACTGGTCCTGAGTCAGAACAATCTGAAGGATTCAGGAGTGAAGCTGCTGTGTTCTGGACTGGAGAGTCCAAATTGTAGACTGAAGACTCTGGAGTGAGTTCACTGACTGAAGCTGCTGTTGTTTTTTTAAACTTTCATTTCAATAATATTAAACTCATTTGATTCTCACACACACACACACACACACACACACACACACACACACACACACACACACACACACACACACACACAGTCGTTGTCTAAAGTGTCATCTTTTATTCTTTATTCAGGTTGAAGGGCTGCAGTTTGTCAGAGATCAGCTGTTCTTCTCTGGCCTCAGCTCTGAAGTCAAACTCCTCACACCTGAGAGAACTGGACCTGAGTGAGAACAATCTGCAGGATTCAGGAGTGAAGCTGCTGACTGATCTTAAGAAGAGTCCAGACTACAGACTGAAGACTGTGAGGTCAGTAGAGTTAGAGTCAGTGTCCACTTTGATCATCTGTGGTTTGGCTTTTTGGACCCAATTCTTCCATGAAGACCACTACTGGTCAGACGTCTCTAGACAGATTTCTTCTGCCAGTTCTGAGCTGATGACACTGCTGGACATCTTGTGATTTTAAAAAGGGAAGTAAGCAGGACGTGTCTTTCATCTGCTTTCCTCTTTCCTTGGCCGTCCACCGCGTCCACGATGGTCAACGTTGTACGTGTCTTTGTGCTTCTTCCAAAGACGTTGAAACCTCAGTCGGCTCTGAAGTCTTTGCTGATGTCGCTGAACGACCTTGTGTCTTGTTGCTCTTCTCAGTCTCGCCATAGTGTTTGACCTGTGACATGAAAACGTCTCCCACAACCTCACCTTGGTAGCAGAGTCTGGCTGTTGCTCATCCTCTACCTGTTCAGTCTTATTGGTGAATCAAACACCTGACTCTAATCCTACAGAAGAAGTGATGCTGGTCTGAAGGCAGAGGGCGCTCACACCAACCATTGTATACATTTGTTTCCTCACAGTTACTTTATGATGACATCATGTCAACAATGAGTGAATGTAAAGTAAAGTGATGAACATGAAGCAGCTCTGAACTGAAGTCTCTGCTGCTTCACTGACTCACTGCTGTGACTCTGACTCTTCTCCTCTGTCGTCTTCTCTCAACAGGAGGTGATGATGAAGATGATCTTCATCCTGAGTCCTGCTCTGTGACGCAGCTTCAGCAGATCAGGGACAAACATCATATGAAGGACAAAGTTTTTTCTGTGACATCACTTTGAACATGGTCAGCTCGGTCCTGTCGTCCTGAACCTGTGAGCATTTCACACGTTCACAACAACAACTCTGTCTTCACAGACGTCTTCAATCCGTGTACCAATCGTTAATTCGTATTTCAAAATAAAACACAAACAAATGCATAATTACTTTTTCAAATTTCCGATATTGTGCTCAAATGAAAAATAACGAGCGTTTCTCGTTTTGTCCAGTTTTGATTTTTCCCGCTAACGCTAAGTGACCTGTCACAGGCCAGCTTCACACGGGACAACGATAAAACTGTCTGCAAATCAACAGAAATTAACTTGAAGCAGTCCTCTATAACACACAGTTTCCCTGAGACAAATAAACTCATGTCTTATGGAGTAATCCAGGGTCAAAGTTCACTTTTGCCAACACAAATGAGGTTTCGTATGACTTGTGTATGAAGTACTGAGTCCAATGAAAGTCAAATCATAAACTACTACTAATTATTTCTCCATTAAGAAAAAGAAAATAAGACTATAAAATGTTCCTTTATTCCTCTCATGTTATTTGCAGTATTACAGCAGTAAACATCACAACAAGCTAGAAATGAAAGTAAAAGAGAAAAATATGAGCGGTAATAAATATATGCAAAGAAATGAACAAGACAGACGACATAAACACAAGATGACCTCAACACAAAATTAGTAAACACAACAACATTAACGGGAAACAACAACCAGTTTCAGTGGTTGTCGTGTTTCAGTTGATGTTGAGTTTCCACTAATGTTGTTGTGTTTTCCTGTGTGTTGGTGATGTGCACTTCAGGGCCACCGTAGTAGAGCTGCAGCTAACGATTAAATTCATAAATCAATTCATTTTCTCAATGAGTCGAGTCATCGTTTGGTCGATGAAATGTCAGAAAATTTGTATAAATATGGATCAGTGTTTGTTAAACCTGGAAATGATGATGTTCTCAAATGTCTTTGTTTTTGTCCACAAATGAAAAATTATTCAGTTTGAATGATTTCTTTGTTTTATGGAGCAAAGAAACCAGAAAATATTCACATTTTAGAAGCTGAAACAATCAGAAATCTTGTTTTAATCATTAAAAACTGATGATCAAAATATAACCGATTCATTTAATTATTGAGTATTTAAGTAATTGTTTCAGCTCTACACCATAGTCATGTATAGATAACTGCATTGTGATTAATTCACCTAATCCTATATATAAATGTTTACTTAAATTTTTCTACTTCTTTATAATCTTGTTACCTTATCTTTAACCTTTTTATAAAAAATATATATTTTATGCTGTTTTGTTTGGGACTATTTTCCGCTTTGTATTGATGTTTTTTATTTTTTTTTATTTTATGACATCTTGAATCTACCTTTTGTGTATAATAATCCAACATGTTGTAAAATCTAAAATTGTCTAAAACTGTCAACAATTGGGATTTCTATATATTATTGTGTCCAAGACAATAATATTAAGTACTTTTATGATAAAAACAAAACAAAACAACAACAATTCCATTGAATATTAACCATTTATTTGGTCTCATTGCTATGCTTTGTATTTTGGTTTGAATTTCAAAGTTCAAATCTGTAACTTTGTGTAGAGGTGGTTTACAGTGTGTCCCCTAGGTGGCACTGTATCTCTATAGTAGTATTTCTTGTGTTGGTGTTGGAACCGCAGATTAATAAAAAGAAGTAAAAAATGTAAACAAAAACCCCTCATTGTCTTCATTTATTCACATTCCTCATTAGGTTTTCATATCGTACGCGTTCACTGACAGTAGCGCCGTTCCCGAGACGCCACATGACCGCGCTTTGCTGTGCTCGTACACAGCTGTGACGTCACTCTGGGAAATAAGATTTGTCTGGGCTTTTCGTGGCCTTTAGGAATGTTTTTTAAATATAAAACTCCATGGATTAAAAACATAGAATATAAATATCTATAAAAGTCCGTGTCCATGTCTCGAGATGTCCTGTGGACACTTTTACAGGCGTCTCTTTTACTATTGTGCTCAATGGGAAATTTGCTGTCTGGGCCGCATGAGTACCACGAGTGGCCACTGGGGAAATGTCTTCAAGGGTTAGGGTTCAGCGAACCAGTTCAGTGATTCAGCGGCTTAAACCGTCTCCTAGAATAATGCCGAACTTTAGATCACTTATATACAGGGTATCCGCGGGGTCTTAAAAAGTCTTAAATCGATGATTTGAATTTGAGGCCTTAACATGTCTTAAATTCTCCTAAAATCTCATAAAAGGTCTTAAATACAATTTTGAAAGTTCTTATATAATCTATTAACGTTACTTTTATTCAAAACAAGCATAAACTTCAGTCTCGCTTTGAAATGTTTCTATTTTTGAGGATGCGATAACAACAATATCTACAACACGGAACTAAAGTAGGCCACCTGTTCTGCCCGGTGACAATTTATCGAGCGCCACTAGCTAGCGGGCTGTGCGCGCCGCGGTGTTTTACAGCTTAGCATAGCAGCGGGGAAAACTTAACGAAAGCCCACAGCTAAGCCGAATTGCAAGTTCAACGATTTGTGGCTCCAATTTTCCTTCATGTCTTTTGTACTTTTTTGCCAGTATGTATTTGAAAGTGATCCCAATGTTATTCCACTCCGGTAGGTGGCAGCATTACCCTGGTTAGACCGGTAATCGACAGAAGAGCTCCTCCTCCTTTCTTCTTCTCCTCTTGTAGTGGAGGTACTGGCAGTGGGGGGAAACAACTACCAGTACCAGAACAAATAAAAAAACAACACCAACTATCACCTTTTTTTCGGTGGATTTCGTGAAAGTTCAACCGCAGCCATTATGTCGTCGTGGGCGAAATCTTCCCCAGCTGGCCGGCGGGCTTCGTCGAACCCAAACGGAAGGTAAGCACCGCGCCGCGCCGACTCCTGCTCCAATGTAATGTAGCATTAGCAGCTATCAAGCTAGGTGTCAGTGCTAAACAACAGCGCTGGTTCCACCCACAATTTTTTGTTTTAACTCTCCTCCCCAAAAACGAGCTCAGCAAATTGTACAAATAGACGTTATACAGACGCTGAAAAGTCTCATTGTGATGTTCAGTGCTCAGCAACTGCGTCTGCTCCGGAGAAGCGCTCCATACCCGGGCAGAGGAGAAGAGAGGACCGACGAGCTCAAAGATGTTCTGGACAGGTACAGCACACGTCTTTACCGACGGTTTTATTACAAGTGATGGGACCATATACCTAATTATCGTGATAAAAAGCACAAAGAATCAGTTAATCGTGGATATAAACATTCATATTTCTTGTTGGTGACTTGAAAAAACTGCCAAACTATTATGTTTTTATTCGTCATCGCAATAATATCGCGATTATTTATGTCCGGATAATCGAGGCGGGGGAAATGTTTATGATTAGTACCGCACATTTTAAATGTGTTAAATTGGTGCTGTGTTTTCAATAATCATAACTGTGACACGTTAAAAGGTCTAACAATATACGATATTATCGATCATTGTAATAAAAAACACTTGGAGTCCTTCATAATAATAATGATGAATGACGTCATTCATATTCCTTGTGAGTGACTTGTAAATCCTGTCAAACTATATCGCAATAATATCGAGAATTGTGATTATTTATGTCGGGATAGTCTTGGAGTATTTTTTAAAAAGATAATCCGGTTAGTACACACATTTTTGCAATGCAGATAAACGTTTATAAAATCCTGTGAAACTATATTGTATTATATTAAACATAATTTTTCCCTCACCGCAATAATATCGTGAATTGTGATTATTTTGGGTCAGGATAATCGTGACGGGAGATTATTTTGTTTTATTAGTATGACACATTTTGAAGAAGTTTCTTATGGATGGGACAATATATACGATGTTATCGCGTATTGTGATTAAAAAAAGACCGTAAATTAATTTTGGTTAAAGTATACTCAAAACTCACTATATATGGAAAAAATAATCTATGGCCTTTTATTTGAAATACAAAGTAATTCCCTTAACAGTGTTCTCTTTAACATTACATTTCAGTCTTGATTCATGTGAAATGATGTCAGTATTTGTTGTTATTGATCCTTTTACGGTTCTGATCCTGTTTTTTGCTACTTCTCTTCCAGTTATGAAGAACTAGAGCAGATGCAAAGTGTGACGTTTGAGGCGTTCAAGCAAAAGCCAAATGGTGAGACTCCATAACACATTATTATTATTATTATTATTATTATTATTGTTATTTGTATTTGGGTGTATTTTTTTTTATTGACACCGGCCACTCAGAACAGGGACGCACGCACATTCCAAGCAAGAATTCGCGTCAACAATTTTTTGAACAGTTATTCTCGGTCGTTGAGTCATAGTCTGAGCTGTCAGAGAGGAAATCCTCCTCCTGATTTTACAGCACAAAACCACAGGTTTAAAAGTAAAGAAACATGTAAACAACCTACAGTGGCTCCATTCAGACGTAGATGGCACACTTTATTCAAACTCATGCAACATTCATTATAAATAAATAAAGTGTGAGTCAGTTTGTTTTATTATCAAGCATTGGCTAATTATTATTAATGGATCGGGGAATAGTTTGTTCCCAGACACGTGTTTTTCTTAAAGTTGAGGTGTTTTATTCTTTCTTAATGTTTTGATGATCTGTTTCAGTCCTGTATTTAATATTTTTAGTTTATATGTTATTTTAATTGCAAATAATGTCAATAATTGTATGTATATGTGTATGTATATGTGTATACATATGTATGAATATATATATATATATATATATATATATATATATATATATATATATATATATATATATATATATATATGTGTATATGTGTATATATATGTGTATTTATGTGTGTGTATATATATATATATATGTGTGTATATATACACACATATATATACATACACGCACACATGTATGTGTATATATATATATACACACATATATACATACACGCAACCATATAATCAGAATGCACCATATCAGTCTACCTCCAATACTCCATTGCACATAAATGCACCATCAACATCTTCCATACCTGCATTTCCCCCCCCCGTCTCTCTCCTTTTTTTTTTTTTAAATGTACTTCTATCTATTTGTTGTTTCCCAAACCCAGTCCCCTCCCTCCAACCCTCAGCGAAGGCCGAGAGCTGCACTCCTGCAGACCGACGTAAAGCTCTGTATCAGAAGTTCTACAGACAAGTGCAGGAGGAGAGGAAGCCGCCCGACTGCGTGGTCCTCTCCGTCACCAACCAGTGTCTGTGAGTACATGAGCAGACAACACGGGTCGCCGGCTGTAGACGTGGACGTTTGTGAGACCTCTCGCACCTTTTTGGAGGTTTCATAGTTGTTTGACGACAAGACGAGACCAGGAAATGTTGGTCGTATGAATTCGAAAGCTCCATGTTAAAGGTGGGGGCCGTCATTGACCCCGATCAATCTGGTTTTACTTGCATTTGTGGTTGGGAAGAGCCGGAAACCTGTTCTCTTTTAACATTCAAATGCATTTAACATCAGTGCTGATATGTTGGGATAATCCCTGGCTTCCTTTTCAACAACAACAATTCACACACACACACACACACACACACACAGACCGGGGTTTAGGATATGCTAGCAATATATATATATATGTATATTGAAAGTCTACAAGAGCACTCCTCCAGAAATTGTAAGAATGGAACAACTAGGTCATAAAACCTGACATTGAAGCAAAACACCCAAGCGCTGGTTTCATCAGACCAGAATATCTTGTTTCTCACAGTTTTGCAACCCCTTCATTTTCTTCACAAGCGTCACTGTAAAGCCAGGGTCTGTGTTTGTGTGAGGTATGCTCGCTCACTCACTCACAATTTGCTCCGGATGTCGTGTGTCGATGAGCCCTGTCACTTCGTCTTAATGTATGGGTTTTTAAACCGTCTGTGTCTCTCATCCCTTTACAAAACAACTTCCTGAATATTAGGCGCCAATAATAACGCAATAAAAACACCAGATCCACATTTCACCCACTTCATTAAATATTAATTATTCCTCTACCAGGCTAATTTCTATTTATTTCTTCCAATGAAAACTGCTCCTGTTACACACCAGTGCTATGCCACACACTCAAAACATACACTCCTTTTTTAAAAATATGATTTATTGCTAAAACTGTGTACAAATTCAAAAGGCAGTTGTAGAAAATTCAGCCAATGACTATACACTACCGTTCAAAAGTTTGGGCTCACTTAGAAATGTCCTTTTTTTTTAGAATAAGTACTTTTTTTCAAAGAATATAACATTAAATGAATCAGAAATTCACTCTATACATTGTTAACGTGGTAAAAACATCTGGTTTTTAATGGAATATGTAGATTGGTGTATAGAGGCCCATCTCCAGTGTTCTAATGGTACACTGAGTTTGCTAATAGCGTTAAAAGGCTATTGGATGATTAGAAAACCCTTGTGCAATGATGTTAGCACAGCTGAAAATGGTTTTGCTGGCTCTATTTTTTATTTTCTGTTCATTTTGCAACTCTTTTGATGACTTAAAGTGTGACTTTTAATGGAAAACGGCAAAAAACGGTCCAGGTGACCCCAGACTTTTGAACGATAGTGTATGTCATGTCTACGTGCCATGAAACATGACTAAAGCTGCGTATGCAATATTTCAGGAGCATGAGTGACAGGTCCGTGACGTTCAGAGAGACAGACAGCGATCACGGCACATGCTTTGAATGTTTCGCCTCAGATTTGTGTAACACTCCTCTTCTTAGTAAATCCCTTTCTGTCCACTTTCAAGACCACAATCCACTGGTTTCTTCAACTTTCACTCGAGAGCAAGACTCGATCTTCAATGAACAAAGACATGTATTCATTTTGACTGATTTGCACTTTCCTCTCCAGACAAAAACACGGTCACATTCATAGTTTTTCAAACGGCAGAATTGGTCTCAAAACTGCACACCACCAGTATCTGCTCCGACTGTTTTCAGGTGTCTGGTTTGTCCCTTTGACAAAAACACACCACAAGGCCTCAGTTCCATTAAACCAACTGTTTCACCAGACACGTTACCTGAACAAACACACACACACACACAACAACACTAAAAACATGTCAGTGTCACCTAAAGTTCGACATCACGCCACACATGGTAAGTAGGGCTGTCACTTCCCCCCCAAATAAACAATGGAGGACACTCAAACCCTTGGCCGCATGTCCACAAACTAGTGCTGTCAAACGGCAACGCGTCAACGCTAACACACGACGCGTTTCCATGAAGACCGACCGGATAAAGACGCGCGTGACGTCATGTTCACTTGACACCCGATTGTTAAAATGAGTCTCTAAAGTAACCCTAAACTTTAAAAACAGAGGCACACGTACGCAGTAACACAGGTGCGCTGGTTATTTGTAGCGCTGCTCTTTTCGTTTCATAAACAGACCGCTCCAGTTCGACTGCAGCCGCACGGGCGCTAAAAGGAGCCAATGCAGCTAACGGAGCTAACTGGTACACGGTGCCTGGACTTCGGCGTCACGGCACGGAGTGCTGGACACGTTGGCGGCGGTTAACGGCGTTGCCGTACGTTAGCGCCTGACACGTTTCCATGATGACTGACCGGAAAAAAGACGCGCGTCACTTCATGTTTACGTGCCACGGCACTGGCGTCCAGGCACCGTTTACCAGTTAGCTCCGTTAGCGACATTAGCTCGCCTACAGTCGAACTGGAGCGGTCTGTTTATTAAAGGAAAAGAGCAGCGCTACAAATAACCAGTGTACTGCGTATGTGTGCCTCATTTGAACAATCGTAAACATGACGTCCCACGCGTCGTTTTCCGGTCAGTACCAAGTCCTGTTATCCTCTGCATGTTTTGGACTGGGAAAAGGAAACTTGGGAACTCCCAGAAAACCCATGTGCACACTAGTAGAACATGCAAACACCATACAGAAAGGTCCTCAGTCAGACCGGGTTGCAAGTCTTTTTGTGGTACGGCAACCGTGCTGGCCACTACACCTCCACCTGGCGCCACATTATCTCACTTGTGTCCTCCCAGTTTCTTCAACAACTACATAATTTTCACAGTTTTATGATGGTTCAGGAGAACATTCAAAAAGGCAAGGCCGTGCTCAGAGCGCCCTCTGCTGGATCATGCAGTTATTCCGTTTTTTTTAGCTCAAATTTGAACAGCCTACCCCCCAAGTTCGTGAACACCGCCTAATTTTGGACAGACAGTGACAGCCCTAACACAAACGACTCATGGTTCTATTTTTGTTGGTAAAGCACATTTAAAGCACAAATAAAGACCCAGCCCTCTGTTCCCCTCAGAGGTATAACCTAGGTTCATCTACATGCCAGTTGAGCTGGTTAATATAATATAGAAATGTCAAGTTAACAAAGTCTTTCTCTTCCTCTCAAAGGGATTACCCCAAATCGCTAAGCCAGTGCTTGCAGGAGCGTGGCCTGTCAGTGGAAATGCTCTACCTTCAGGCGGAATCGGGCCTGACCCGGGCCCTGCAGGACATCCGAGCAGGCGGCTCCCCGTTATGTATTCTGGTGGAGCAGACAAATGTAGCTCTGTCCTCCTGCACTGTTATCATATTCTCAGAGTCCCTCAAAAGTAAGTCCGTACCCCTCGTACTCCTTTAGAAACAACCCTCCATCCCTCTTCTACGCTCCATACAACGGTCGATGGCAGCTTCATTTTAACTCATGAAAACACCAGCGTGTACATTTCTAAAGCCACAGGTCTGAACACAACACATTTATACTCGTGATTTAAACGTTATTCAAATCTACACAATATTTCTTCACTCTATGCACATCCACAACTTAAAAACCATACAAACTGAATAAATGTGTGTATATGCATCAAAGGAAAACCTCATACTACATACACCAATTACAGATTATTCCACTCTGCTCAACACAAACAATATAAATGAGCAAATCACATATAATTTTTAAAGAATTATCTGTTTTAGTCCTTTTAAAACAAACACACGTACAGATCTTTGTGCTCTGGCACCACGTCTGAATGCACGCAATAATTTTAATCTAATGAATGGTGCTGGGCACGTTAACGGTGGTTTACGGCACCTGACACATTTCCATGACGACTGACCGGAAAAAGGCGCGTGTGTGGCTTCATGTTTACGATTGTTAAAATGAGTCTAAAGTAATGCTAAACTTAAAAAACAGAGGCACACATACGCAGTTCACTGGTTATTTCTAGCGCTGCTCTTTTCTTTTAATACACAGACCGCTCCAGTTCGACTGTAGGCGAGCTAATGTCGCTAAAGAAGCTAACGGAGCTAACTGGTAAACAGTGCCTGGACGCCAGTGCCGTGGCACGTAAACATGAAGTGACGCGCGTCTTTTTCTGGTCGGTCATCAGGGAAACGTGTCAGGCGTTAACGTACGCCAACGCCGTTAACCGCCGCCAAGGTGCCCAGCACTCCTAATGAATATTCATCTTCACACAAATTGCATGCCCCCCCCCCCACAGTCATTGCCCCCTCTTCTTTCAACAAACCACAACTTGCATTTAAAAGAACCCTTTTCAAAAATTAATAGTCAGATTATCTGCTGATTAAACCCGAAACCGAATGAATTTAACTATAATCTACAATGATTTCACCGTATTTGTATTTTGAGATGACTAAAACCTCGCTGAACTCCCCCCCCCCCTCCTCCACCCCCTTCACATTTTCTCACCCAGTCCATCGCAACATGCCCAAAGACCAGGCCATGGACTTTGTCACCGGTGAGTACAATCGCGGACTCCTCAAAGAGCGACCGCCGAGGGACCCGGCGGACATCGCGGCGCAGACGTCGCAGCTGCTGGACGACTTTCTCGACCGAGAGAAGGTCGAGCGCCACAGCGTTCCGTCCGAAACGCGGCAGCTGCTCGTGCTGTTAGCCGAGGGCGTGCATCTCTACCCCGAGGAGTTGGAAACCGTCTCGCAGTACGTCCGTTCTCGGCTGGAGTACATACACGGTGAGATACCGAGTAGTACCTGGAAGAGCTGGGTCTGACTACACCTTTGCACCCGTATTTCTTTCCTGTTCTGCCTTTTTTTGTCTTTCATTCTTTCTGGTTTTATCACCGTGTCTGGCTCTCACCTGCATATCAGAAAAGTTGACCCCATAGTTGGATTTTCCGAGGTCTTGGGACACAGGAACACCATCTGAACTCGGAGCAACCTTGCGTACCAGGAGTTCCGATTCCACTCCTGTCGTATTTGTTTCTCAGTAAATCAGTCGTAACCGTAGTACGGTTTGATTTCCGTTGTGCAGAAATACTGGCTAGCCCAAGATAATTGCGCGTTTCCAGCTTCTCTACTGGAATGAGGTGAACTGCCATTTCCGACTTCCGAGTTCCAGCGTAAGGGAAACCCAACATTAGGTCCTTAATGCTCTGAAATGGAGGCTAAATCGACAGGTTCCCTCGATTCGGCGACCACTTTTAAACCCAGTTTTACGAGTGTATTTAAATGTTCAGTATGTGCCTGTGTTTCGTGTATTTTTAGTGTTTGGATGATCACTGACAGATTATAAACTCCGGCATTTCTTGTCCCGATAATGTCAGTCGGCACTGCAGACAATTGGTGCCCTAAGTCATTCGCCTGCCAAATGAACCATTCAACAAATATGTGATCCCTTGCGTTTATAGCTAATATAGACTTTTTAGTTATTGAGCCTTTTAAGCCTTTATTCCCATTAATATTGTACTTTTATTCCTTGTTTGGTTTCTTGTCCTTTGTCTTGTTTGGCCTCATATTTCCTTGACCTGGTCTGTCAGGGCACTATCTAAAACTAGATAAACCAACAAGTTATCGTTTCTTTCCAGCCTCTAACACAGAGGGGGAGCGAGGGGGCTTGTTGCTAACGCCAGGACAGGGGAAACCACCACCTCTGCTCCCCACACCACCCGGGCCCCCACTGTGTGATCTAGATGAGGGGTCCCTGATGGACCACAGCCAACCTTCACGTCCGCCTCTCTTGCCTTCACCAGGTTGGACAGCGAGACGTGTTCACTTTGATCACTTACACCCTCTTAAACATATGTTTGCCATGTTAATCTTGCAGTTAGCTGGCCTTTTCTGACCTGAAGTTGAAGTTTGTACCAATCAGTGTTTTTAGCTCATGGGGACACAGTTTCTCTGCAAATTCTTAGCCAGCCGTCTCACTTGTGTGAATATAAGAGGCATCATTCTCCTTATTACAAGTCAATGACCCATAAAAATGATTTTGATGCCATTTTGGGGTGCGTTTTTGTCGTGACAGTAGCTACACAACATGCGAACGATCCTGTAAGCCCTTATTTCAAGTGTTTTTCACTCTCTCTCAAATTGAGAGTGAAAAATCTCAATTTAAAGGGTTAGTTCGCTCTCACTTAAGTTGGGAAACCCTGCACTGTACTTGGCATAAATTTGGTGTGACGTACGTTTTCCTTGACGTACGTTTTCCTTCTCCTTTTTAGGTTTTTATCCCAAAACCAAACCTCCGTCACTGCTGTCCTTGAATCACCAGATGCCGTGTCCACCACTTGCGGGTCCGTCTTTTCAGGGCTCCTTCAATGGGCCCCCTTTGCTTCGCGGGCCCTCCCTTCTGCCCCATTCGTCTTTGTACCACTCGGGCCCCAGGGGCTCTTCTGGTATGAGAGGGGCCCCTCCTTTACTGAAGAGCTCCCGTCCTCCTCTCCTCTTGTCTCCAGGTGAGTTCTCCTTCACCTTTTGTTCTTTTATGGATTATTTGATGTAAATATACAGGAAACGGGTGACATGTAATGTCTTCTTTTGTCCCCCCCCCTTTCCTCCTGTCTTCATCTTTTGTCCTCTTAAAGGTCCTCCTCCTTTACGTCCAAGTGGCCCCCGACACTGAACAAGGACATAGACACAAGTACAGATTGTGCAAAGACAAAGTCTGAACGCTCGCAGGTTTTATTTTCCGACAGGACAGAAATTGCCGTTGGTCACATGATCTTAGTCGGACTTTGACTTTTTCCTCTACGTGTTATGAATAGGACTTGATATCGTGTGTCAAGATGGTGCTTGGAGATTAACTTTTGGAACAAATCCCAATATATCCTTCAAAATTTTCAGTTCTAATGCAGTTTATTGGCTATAATTAGTGCTGGGCACGTTAGCACGCTAACAACGGTTTACGACGTTAATGCATGATGCGTTTCCATGACGACTGACCGGAAAAAGACGCATGTGACGTCATGTTTACGCGATTTCCAGATTGTTAAAATGAGTCTCTAACACTAAACTTTAAACACGGGTATGGTTATTTGTAGCGCTGCTCTTTTCGTTTAATAAACAAAAACAAAAAACACTGTAGGCGCGCTAAAGGAGCTAATGCAGCTAACGGAGCTAATTCAGCTAAAGGAGCTAACGGAGCTAACTGGTAAACAGTGCCTGGACTCCGGTGCCGCGGCACGTAAACACGACGGGCCACGTGTCTTTTTCCAGTCAGTCGTCATGGAAACGCGTCATGCGTTAATGTGCCCAGCGCTAGCTATAATTTAATTTGTTTTTTCTTTTAACACTGGTTTTCATTTAAAGGTTTAAATCTAATCATCATCATCTAACCATTTCCGCTCGCGACTTGACTTTGTCGACGTTCTCTTTTTCAACCTTTTTGTTTTGACGTATTTCTGTTTCACGGAAGCACGAGAGGCAGCTTTTAAACATTTGCCACGGTGAATAAAAAGGAATATTAACGGTGTCGATAATCTTTATGAATACATTCTGGAGAAATATACATGAAATATCCACACAGATTACACATTTTTTTCTTTTCTAATGAGGGTTTCTAAAAACATTGGAGTAGATCTTCACACTCTTTGTCTCCACAGTGTTGAACGGTTGTTTGTTTAAAAAAAAAAAAAAAAAAAAGCACGAGATTCATAAAGAAGAAGAAAAAGGACTTTTCTTCAGAACTGCTTGACATTTCTCTTCTGTTTTTGTAGATATTGTTCAAATACTGTTCTGTCTCTTTTTAAAAAAAGGTCAATAAAAATTGTAAATATTCAACTCAATCTTTCAGCAGTGGAAAAATCTGTTGATTTACTGGTGCAACTGATTCATCTGTTTATTTTTGTTTGGTCCAATAAAAAATATCAGGAAATATTGATCTGGGTTTCCTAAAAAGCGAAAAATCCAAATTAATCCGATTGAAGGATTTATTTCGAGCAAATAACGCAAATAAAGCAGAAAAAAAATCACGTTTAAGAGATTTTAGGAGTAAAAACTTAAGAAAACTGCACAAAATAGTTGTAATTTATTATTATAGATATAATAAAGTGCAGTGAAATACGACCGCTGTCACATGGAGTGTGTT
Organism: Microchirus variegatus; assembly: GCF_963457635.1. Lineage (NCBI taxonomy): Eukaryota > Metazoa > Chordata > Actinopteri > Pleuronectiformes > Soleidae > Microchirus > Microchirus variegatus. The sequence goes on from NC_139809.1 coordinate 29,259,602, forward strand.
GACCATTATCGCTCATGTTGAAATGCAACAAAATGGATAAAAGTGGACCGATATCGACACGATAAAAACAAATGAAATGGTTAAAAAGTGCTTTTGTTATTTACGACAATATGATCAAAATCATCGTCCGCAAACTAATGTGTAGAGAAAACGACGGCTACGTGAAAAAGAGAATTCAAAAGAGGCCGCGATTGACATAAATATGTTTATGTTTGAAAATAAACTAGACGAACACGAATTTGATTGTTTTTATGACTTGATTAGAATATTCCATGTGTTTTCTTTCAAAATTTTTGTTTTTAACGACTAACTGTTAATTTAAACTCCACCGTGACGATCGTATTTCGTTGGATAACGACGTTACCTTCAGAGTTTCAGACGTGTGTCACGTACGTCGACCGTGGCAGCTGAGCATGAACTCGGCGCTAAAGATTCCTTCGACGTTCTTACTCTTACACGTATAAGGTTACTATATACTATATACTATATACTATATATATATATATATATATATATATAAGGTGCATTTTAAAAAAAAGTCACGCACTTCCTGTAAGAGTCATGGAGATAAAGTCAAATACAGGAGTGGAGAATGTGTGAGATCAGGTTTTACAGGTTTTATACGAGGAAACCCGAGGAAATAATGACATCGGGTGGAATTTCTTCAGATTATCTTCACCTGAGGGGATTTCTTATCGCTCTTCGTCCTTTATGCTGTTGATAATTTTTGCGATATTTACAAATGTTGTCTTCTGTTACCATGATAATAATAGTTCCTTTCCTCACCTTATGTAGATTGAAATCCCTTTATAATTTTCCTGATTCTCCAAAATAAATATATTTTGCTTATTATGATCACGATTAAAAGTATTTATTTGCAGTTTAAACGCGTGGGACGTTTTTGGTTAAAATATTAATGTTGATGAAAATCAGTCAACAAATCCCAGTAAATATTATCATCATGTACTTTATGGAAAATATTGTGTTTTTAAAAGGGTTGAAATGCTTTTTAGGGCGTGTCCATTTTTGGCACTTAAGGTAAAGAACGCTATTTTTTTAATTATTTTTTTAAAGGATTATTTTTTGGGATTACTATTACTAATTAATTTGCTATTTCATTTTTATTCATTCATTCTGTTTGAATTGTATGACTTTGTGAATCCAGGGTGTAGTTACACCGTGTAAACACTAGATGGTGACACACACCTGCTCTTTTCTCACACCATCATGTACGACGCATAGGATTTCAAGTCTATTGATTATTAAAAAAAATGTAACTTTAATTTACTCTGTGATAGATTTCATTTTATTTATTTGACAATATTTCATCATTTTTTTAAATCCACTCCTACATTATAATTATATCTTTAATCATTTCTGTCTTGACTGAACCTTTATTTACTTTGTTCGTCGAACATTTTCTCATATTCAAGTTCATTGTACTGCATTTATTGCATGTGGACTATATGTCCAATTTAATCCGATATTATTTTTATTTATTTACTGTATTTCCTCCTCTTTTATGATTGATTTCTGTTCGTTCATTTCACTTTCATCCACGTCTAGGATTTCAGCGTTTTTCCACGAATTCAAAATCGTCCGAGGACTATTTCCTGCGAGTCCCCGCCGTAAACTTCATTTACGACGAGCCTTAAAAAATCTATTTCCAGTCTTTCCTTGGTGCTCGTTTCTATCCAGGTGTCTCCAAATTGACACCACTTCAGCGCTTCAGTGTTTATGTGATATTAGTTTGAGACGAGAGCGAATCTGCCCGACTGTGTCTGCGCTTTTTTCATCCTCTTCTCCCTCTTCTTCTTCTTCCTCTTCCTCTTCTTCCTCTTCTTCCAGCTGTGGGATGAACTGCTGTGAGCAGCCCATCAGCTCAGGAAGTAATGGACGACCGTCTCCACCTCATTACACTCACACACTTTTCATTTCCCATCCATTTAAAGTAAATTTGGGGGCCAGTTACTTGACAAACGAGTGACATTTAACATCAGAAACATTCAGGAAATGAGGGAAAGTCACAAACAAATGTTAATGATTGTTATTATTTGTGTTGGGTGCTAAATAAATACAAAAAAAACACAAAAATAATCAAATTTGCACCAAACCCCATTGAGAAAACCATCGATTTTACACCACGGCGTACAGGAGGTGAGGCGAGCCACTGCTGCCTCCATCAAATGCCTTATTCTGTCGTTTCTGTCAATTCTGTGTTGAAAATCCCTCGTTCAGATTGACTTCAGTGCCACAAAGTGACCACACGAGGCAGCAGCGCACCAGCAGCTCCTGTGTCGCCCGTGAGCTAAAAAATGCTGATTTTCTTCTACGAGGTTTGGTGCGGATAAAGTGGTGATTGATAATCGTTAGATATCTTAGTTTGTTCCTAAACCCTCAAGGGGGCGCCAGAGATCACACGGCGGGTGATGGAAATGTAAATTTTTTGCATATTCAAGGTGGAAAATCAGATAAAAAAACGCATCTTTTGGTCGAGTATCTGAACTGTGGTCGAGCGAGTCGCCTTTCAACGAAGGTCGTGGGTTCGATTCCCGGGCTCCGCTAGTCTACATGCCGACAAGATCCTATTAACACATATCCCCCATTAACTAGGTGCTTACCAACAAGTAAGTCGCATGCTAGCATATATAAGTCGCATACTATCCCTTTATTAGTAATTATTATGCATGTATTAACTCCTTCTGTAGTTAGCGCCATCAACGCTAACACACATTAACGCATGACTTCTTTTCCATGACGACTGACCGGAAAAAGACGCATGTGGCGTCATGTTTACGTGCCACGGCACCGTTTACCAGTTAGCGCCGTTAGATGCGTTAGCTCCTTTAGCGCCGGTTAGCGCGGCGACAGTCAAACTGTTTTTAAAGTTTAGCGTTACTTTAGAGACTCATTTTAACAATCGGGGAAGTCACGTAAAACATGACGTCACGCGCGTCTTTTTCCCGGTCAGTCGTCATGGAAACGCAAAAGTAACGCAGTTTTTCGTGCCGCGGCACTGGAGAACAGGCACCGTTCACCAGTTAGCTGGGTTAGCTCCGTTAGCTGTGTTAGTTCCTTTAGCGCCGGTTAGCGCGACGACAGTCAAACAGTTTTTTTAAAGTTTAGCGTTACTTTAGAGACTCATTTTAACAATCGGGAAGTCACGTGCGTCTTTTTCCCGGTCAGTCGTCATGGAATCGCAAAAGTAACGCAGTTTTTCGTGCTGCGGCACTGGAGAACAGGCACCGTTCACCAGTTAGCTGGGTTAGCTCCGTTAGCTGTGTTAGTTCCTTTAGCGCCGGTTAGCGCGGCGACAGTCAAACTGTTTTTAAAGTTTAGCGTTACTTTAGAGACTAATTTTTAACAATCGGGGAGTCACATGCGTCTTTTTCCCGGTCAGTCGTCATGGAAACGCAAAAGTAACGCAGTTTTTCGTGCCGCGGCACTGGAGAACAGGCACCGTTTACCAGTTAGCTGGGTTAGCTCCGTTAGCTGTGTTAGTTCCTTTAGCGCCGGTTAGCGCGACGACAGTCAAACAGTTTTTTTAAAGTTTAGCGTTACTTTAGAGACTCATTTTAACAATCGGGAAGTCACGTGCGTCTTTTTCCCGGTCAGTCGTCATGGAAACGCAAAAGTAGCGCAGTTTTTCGTGCCGCGGCACTGGAGTCCAGGCACCGTTTACCAGTTAGCTGGGTTAGCTCCGTTAGCTGTGTTAGTCCCTTTAGCGCCGGTTAGCGCGGCGACAGTCAAACTGTTTTTAAAGTTTAGCGTTACTTTAGAGACTAATTTTTAACAATCGGGAAGTCACGCGCGTCCTTTTCCCGGTCAGTCGTCATGGAAACGCAAAAGTAAGGCAGTTTTTCGTGCCGCGGCACTGGAGAACAGGCACCGTTCACCAGTTAGCTGGGTTAGCTCCGTTAGCTGTGTTAGTTCCTTTAGCGCCGGTTAGCGCGACGACAGTCAAACTGTTTTTTTAAAGTTTAGCGTTACTTTAGAGACTAATTTTAACAATCGTGAAGTCACGTAAATGTGCGTTAACGTTGACGCCGCTAACGACGTAAACCGCCGCTAGTCGTGATAGAGGTAGAATAAAGTGTTAATATGTGCTTAATGATTACTAATAAAGGGCTGGTATGCAATGCTATATGTTAGTAAGCACCTAGTTAATGGTGAATGTGTGTTCCCTAATCTAAGTGTTACCAACATCATATATATATAAACATACATATATATGTCACGTCTGAGAAAATGTCAAAGTATTTGACATTTCTTTGCATATAAATGATTGTAATTACTCCTCTAAAGTAAGGAGGAGTAAGGAGGAGTCCTCTTTGCAGATGACTTGTGGTTTTTAGAACGCGTCAATAGCTGCACACTTCCCAAAACTCTGCCTTTAAACAACGACGTGAGCTGCACAAATGCTCACAGTTTGAATGCCCTCCACCTCCACCTCCACCTCCTCATCCTCCTCCTCCTGTTTTCCCACCTCTGTCTGAACCCCATCCCTCTGTCATGACTCCTCCACCTCTGCGTCTCGTTTTCTCGGCGTCTGAATCGTCGTCGTCTTCGCGAAAAACGCTCGGTTAAACAAAAAAAACCCTTAACAGACCTGACGCCCCACGTCTCTCCTCTATCTCCTCACCCGTCCTACCTCCTCATCCTCCTCTTCCTCCTCCTCCTCCCCCCCCCCCCCCCCCCGCCTGGCTCAATCTCGCCCTCCTTGTTCCCCGCTCTCCACTGGATATCAATCAGAATCTATCACTCCACCTATTCCTGCTGCTGTTGTGTCAGAATTCACAGGAACTTCATCAAATGGGGAACTGTTTCATTGTTACACCGAACCCTGACTGTGTGTGTGTGTGTGTGTGTGTGTGTGTGCGTGTGCACGCACGTCAAGGTTTGATAGAATTAATGGAATGCATACACACTTCCTCACCACCCAGCGTCACGTGAAGACACACACACACACACACCTTCCCCGTCTCTCTCTCACACACACACGCGCGCGCACACACACATTAGGGTGTTAATTGTTGTGATAACACCTTCCAAAAACAAGTCTCTAATTATCAACATGTTTGGCTGTCGGAGTGTGTATCTGGCACTCGTGTGCGGATCATGGGGTGAGTGTGTTTGAGTGTGTGCCAGTGTGAGGTGTGGCACCAGATGATTCCCATGATTTTTGTAATGCTGCTGCTGCTGCGTGTGTGTGTGTTTGTGTGTGTGTGTGTGTGTGTGTGTCACGTGGCGCGACAATGTCTCAGTTTCAACGTACATTTGCATATAGACACCAGGTCTATTGTCCTTTGGTTGTGTGTCATCTATAGGTTTATAGGTGTGTCATCTATAGGTTGTGTGTCATCTATAGGCAAATACATGCGACGTTGTCTATATTCAACGTCGCATGTATTTGCCTCAGGCTCTACTCACGCCGCAACACTGTGCAACGCACTACAGCTGATTTAAAGGGCACATGTTACGCATGAATCAACTTTTTAATCATTTTAGGACTTATATTTGGGACTCTGGAGGCTCTGTGAGTCTTTCACAAGTGGAAAGAAGCACCAAACATTTGACTGAATGAACCTCTTAAGTGAAAAATCCCATGAGCCACGTACATTACCGACCGTCGTTTACATCAGAATTTCATTTCCTGTGCCGATTTCAGTGATTTTGGTGTCACATGATTGGTAAAATGTATAATTTCTCAATCAGAAATCCTTTTTATAACTCTTTCTGCCGTTTACTGATCTATAGACAACATCCGTGTAGCCTTACTGACTAAACTCTACTCACGCCGCAGTGCTGCGACGTACTACAAACTCGGATGTTCTCGTTCCCGCTGACTTTTTAATACAATAACTGTCTCTCTTGTATCCAAAATCCGCTCATTTTTACGAATAAAATTGACTCTACGTTTTAGCACTTCACTAGCGTCTCCGGGAAATCGCAACAACAACGCGACCTACCGGACGTAGCCCGGCGTAGGAGCAGCTACGTTTGCTAGGCGGAAGTTCCATTGTGCACCTGTAGCCTCTTGGGACTCTGGAGGCCAGATGAGTCGTAGTAGAGCAGATTATTGCATTTTTTTTTCAGGAAAATCTTTACATTCAATCAAATTTTGGTGCTAATCTGCGATACTATAGGCAAAGTATGAAAAAAAGATGACTCGGTCATGTTTTTGTGGTCCGCCTCAGTACTGAAGATAAAACTCGCGATGTTGACTTCCGCGCTCATTGCTACGTCACAATGAGACATTCCTGGAATTGTTGTCTCGCGGAGCTCAGCTTTGTCGCAAAAAAAACGCGAGAGTGCAGGCAAGGGCGATAGTTTCTGGAAGAGCGGAAGTCTGCGAAGTGTTCTATTCTTTTCTGCAGAGTGCAGCACAGAGTTCTACACAAAATTCCAGCCTCAGTGGATTTACATTTTAAATATGACGGCGATGTGCCGGCTAGAGTCGGCAAATGATGGCTTTTCCAAATGCTAACTGCTGTTAGCTGCCGGAGCCTCAGTGACGCTGAGGTAGTTTCCTGTGTCTCATTTGCATATTTAAAGAGACATGCGCTCAAAAGCGAGCGTTCTGAACAGGGCTGTTTGGTTCCAGGTGATTAAACTGCTGTGGTGCTTCATCCTTAAGGTGTTTTGACCAAAGCATGTCACAGACATGTTCATTAGGACACCAGGGAACGAGGTTAGCTTGTATAAATAATCGGGTTTAATATGTTTACTTTGAGCTCTACTCACGCTGCAGGACTATGAAGTCCTACGGCTGATTTAAGGCCCCCTTCTGAGTGTGGTTTTTTTGTGAACAGATCAGAGGAGAAACACTGGGAACACTGGGTTTTCTTGACTTGAGCGATGAAACGACTAAATTCCGCTTTTTTAAAAAGTAAGCAAACATTAGCGCTAACAGCTGGAGGATAACTGCGGGGCTTTAGCGTCGTGCCAGATATATATGGTGCATCTCTGGCAAAAAAATAAATAAATAAAAATGGAGCAGATTAAGAAGAAGAAGAAGAAATTAGCGAGCCCACCTGGGGGCTTGTGTTCCCTCTGAGGCTGATCGCAGACAAAGAAATTTGAACGCATTGGCAGATTATTCATTCCCACTGGTGACAAACCAATTTAAACCCGGGATTAAAAAGGTCTTTAGACCGGTGGGGATGGGGGTATAAGACAAAGTATCATCCAGTAAAAATGTCTTTTCGGAAGCTCCTTTCTTGTCGGTACAAACACACATTACTATACATCATTGGTTCTCAAAGTGTGGCCCGGGGCCCAATGGCGGCCCACAGAAACATTTCTGGCGGCCTGTAATGAATTACAGTTGATAGTTTTAATCCAGGAGCGACTAAGCTTGTTAAATGTTTATTGGACATTACTGGATACAGACCAATAAGTGTAAACTTTACAACTGTATTTACTATGTCATCAAATGTTGGATGACATAGTGACACAGTATAGTATGACGTTTTTGTCAAATTTTGGCATTTACATTTTCCCCAAAAAAATTGTCACATTTTGGACGACATAGTATAGTATGACGTTTTTGTCAAAATTTGGACTGAAATTTTATTTTTTTTTTTTTAATTGTCAAATTTGGGACGGCATATGTCATTTTTGTCAAATTAAATAATAATAAATACTGGGTATTTACCTGGTTTCTATATGGTGAATTTTAGTATATTATTGTGTTATAAGCTGGTAATAAGCAGGTAGCTACAGCCCCCAATTACTAGCTATTTACCCAGTAAATATATGGTAACAGAAATGTGTTACTTGGTATTAACCTGTAATTAGAAGGTAAGAACAATGGCCAAAATACTGGGTAATTACCCAGTTATTATATTAATGCTTAAATTATGTTATAGTAACGCTTATATTACTTAACGCTAAACTGTAGAACTGCAATTCTTTCAGTTTTTTTTTCCTTTGGCGGCCCTCAGTCCAATGTTGGGTTCCTTAATTGGCCCTCAGGTATCAAAACTTTGAGAACCCCTGCTTCACAAGAACCAGCTTTGTAAACACAAGTCAAAATCACTCGATGTGATAAACAGAGCGGCTGTGTGAAGGCCTGGCTCACTGTTTCGCAGGTTGATTTGCTGCCGGTCGGCCAGGCTGCCGCTCGGTTTCCTGACTGACTGTTTGACTGCCTGAGCGGGGGTCTGGACGCTCGCCTGACGGCCTGGTTGGTCGTCCGTCTGGCTCCGTGCCTGGTTTGGGTTGAGCTGGCAGCCCCAGCAGCGTCCTGAGCCAGGGCCCCGACGCCCCACCAGATCTTAATTGGGTTAAGTTTGTCCGCCACAGATAACACTTCCTCTTTCTTCTGAGAGCAGTAAATCAAAAAAATAGAAAAAAGAAAAAAGAAATGGCTTGGCACTAATGACGCTCTTTAACAGGAGTTCTTTTCTGTTTAGGTGGAGGGAAATTAGGGAGAATGGGGGTGGGTTCCCCACAGAGAGAGGCTGTTGGGGGAAATGTGGTTTTGTTGAGAGCCGAGCGCTCAATGAGAAAGAGAGAGAGAAGAAAATGAAACAAAGTCGATTTGGGTTCTATTCATGTCACATTGCCTCTGTTGAAAAAACCCCCCGTATGACTGAGGCAGGCAAAACCCTGAGAGATGACACACACACACACACACACACACACACACACACACACACACACACACAGGAATACACACGTATTTCACTTATTTTTCTTCAAAACAAATGGGAAAGAAATTGGGTTTTGTTTATTCATTTTGCTGAAACAAGGAAAACCAGCAAAAAACGATTTGAGCAACACAAACAGTTGTTGTTGTTGTTGTTGTTACTCGAACACAATCGTCTTAAATTAGAGCCGTAGAAGACCAGAAAATAAACCCACGCAATTTTAAAAATGTACAAATAAAACAGGACGACACTATGATGATGATACTGATTACATTTTTAAAAAAAAAGTAAAAGTAACCTCTAAAACAGAAGGCTAACAATAGCTAATCACCCTGCAAGCTACAGTTAGCCTGGTTCTGCTCAGGCTACTAGCAAGCCACATAATTAGCCACAGTTAGCCTAGCTCTGGTCAGTCTACTTGCTAATTACCTAAAATATGGGATGTTAGTCTGGTTCTGGCCAGGCTACTAGCTTATCACCAAAGCTATGTGGTGAGCTACAGTTGGTTCTGGTCAGGCTACTAGCTTATCACTTAAGCTATGTGGTTAGCTATAGCTGGTTCTGGCCAGGCTACTAGCTTGTCACCAAAGCTATGTGGTTAGCTACAGTTGGTTCTGCTAAGGCTATTAGCTTATCCCCAAAGCTATGTGGTTAGCTACAGTTGGTTCTGGTGAGGCTACTAGCTTATCACCAAAGCTATGTGGTTAGCTACAGTTGGTTCTGGTCAGGCTACTAGCTTACCACCAAAGCTATGTGGTTAGGTACAGTTGGTTCTGGTCAGGCTACTAGCTCATCACCAAAGCTATGTGGTTAGCTACAGTTGGTTCTGCTAAGGCTACTAGCTTATCACCAAAGCTATGTGGTTAGCTACAGTTGGTTCTGGTCAGGCTACTAGCTTATCACTTAAGCTATGTGGTTAGCTATAGCTGGTTCTGGCCAGGCTACTAGCTTATCACCAAAGCTATGTGGTTAGCTACAGTTGGTTCTGATCAGGCTACTAGCTTATCACGAAAGCTTTGTGGTTAGCTACAGTTGGTTCTGGCTAGGCTACTAGCTTATCACCAATGCTATGTGGTTAGCTACAGTTGGTTCTGGTCAGGCTACTAGCTTATCACGAAAGCTTTGTGGTTAGCTACAGTTGTTTCTGCTTAGGCTACTAGCTTATCACCAAAGCTATGTGGTTAGCTACAGTTGGTTCTGGTGAGGCTACTAGCTTATCACCAAAGCTATGTGGTTAGCTACAGTTGGTTCTGCTAAGGCTTCTAGCTTATCACAAAAGCTTTGTGGTTAGCTACAGTTGGTTCTGGTCAGGCTACTAGCTCATCACCAAAGCTATGTGGTTAGCTACAGTTGGTTCTGGTCAGGATACTAGCTTATCACGAAAGCTTTGTGGTTAGCTACAGTTGGTTCTGGCTAGGCTACTAGCTTATCACAAAAGCTTTGTGGTTAGCTACAGTTGGTTCTGGCTAGGCTACTAGCTTATCACCAAAGATTTGTGGTTAGCTCCAGTTGGTTCTGGCTACGCTACTAGCTTATCACAAAAGCTTTGTGGTTAGCTACAGTAGGTTCTGGTCAGGCTACTAACTTATCATCTTATCTCTCTTGTGTTCTAGTTGTTATTCTTTAAAAGCTCATCGCGATTATTCATGTAACTGAAACTGAGGCTGTTCATCTATTCATCTGACATTAATCATCATCATAATAATGATAATAATAATGATGATGATGATGATGATTCACACAGTAACACACGAAAAAAAAAAACATTGTCAAAGTCAAATTAGCATCTTTATCAACTTCATCATCATCATCATCACAACAACAACCATATTTTGTGTCTTTAGAGACTTTAAACAGCTGGAATCTGAAGGCAGCTGATGTCCCCTCTGTCTCACACACACACACACACACACACACACTCACACACACACACACCTCCTCCGCAGAGAGTTGCCGAGCGGAAACCTGGTCCAGAATAATGGGCTGAACAAATGCTCAAACGCATATTAAAAATAATGTTGATCTTTTCCCGGCATCTGCACACTGAATATTTATTAACAAGTAACCACAGGCTGTGTGTGTGTGTGTGTGTGTGTGTGTGTGTGTGTGTGTGTGTGTGTGTGTGTGTGTGTGTGTGTGTGTGTGTGTTTCTGCTGCATATACACACACAAACATTTACATTTACATAGGTTGACAGAAGATCAGCTTACCTGTCACCACTGCTGCCATACAAATACATACAAGTACATGTGTACACACACACACACACACACACACACACACACACACACACACACACACACACACACACACACACACACACACACACACACACGCCCAGTAAGAGAGAATGTGGCTTTAGCAGTATTTAAATCAGTGATGTCTAATTATTCCATGTAAAAATAGCTGATATCTGGGGCAAAAGCAGCGAGACGGAACATTGTTGTCTGCAGAGGGAAAGACCTCTGTGTGTGTGTGTGTGTGTGTGTGTGTGTGTGTGTGTGTGTGTGTGTGTGTGTGTGTGCGTGTGTGTGCGTGCGCGTGCTTTAGGCAACATAAATATAACATTAACTTTGTCCACCAGTGGCTGCACAGAGGACGTGGAGAAACACCATCCACTGTCTTCTGCTGTGTCCTCCACATGAGGCTGCTGGTGCCGATCCCAGCTGACGTACGGTGAACGGTGGGGTGATGAACACGTGACGTGTCACCAGAACAACCACGAAGGTCAGTTTTAGAGCGTCCAGGTCACCTCTGCATGGGTTCGGACTGTGGAAGAACCAGAGAACCTGGAGAAGAAGAAGATGATGATGAAGATTGTCTCCTCCCTGTCCACGATCCGTCTCATTGTTAGGGAAACACATCGCAGATGCACTCTGAGAAATAAAAGTGTTCAGTAGAACCATATAAGGTTCTTCTGCTTGTCCTCATTGGAGAACCCTTTTTGGCTCGAGGTGGAACCCTCCAAAACTTTTTGGATTCTCTTCCTTCTGGATCAAAATGGTTCTTACTGGAACCATGAGTGTTACCAAGAACCCCCTGAAAAACCATTTCTCAAGGGAAGAGTTTTTCAGAAGCAAATGGTTCCAGGTAGAACCTCAGGCCTTGTAGAAGAACCCTTTTGGAACCCTTATTTCATAAGAGTGTAAGAACCAAACCAGGAAGTCATGTTCGGATCGACGAATCTGATCTGAGCGTGTTTACGCGACACATTTTCATTCCGATCAGGCTTTTATTGATTGCGGTTACTTGTGTCCATGTCAACGTAGCTAAGTGATCTTGTTAGGACCAGTATAGTCCTCATGGAGACCAAAACCTGGTCCTAATGAGGCAGAACCTCACTTCTGAGGAACTGTTTTAATGTTTTGGGTTCAGATTTTTAATTGTGGTGAGGTTAAGGTTAGAGATAACAGGGATTTGTTTTTTTTTTTAAGGCTGTCCACATTAATAGAAGTCAACTGTGTGTGTGTGTGTGTGTTTGTGTGTGTGTGTGTGTGTGTGTGTGTGTGTTATTCTGCAGTCTCATTGTTCAGTGTAGAGCCTGCAGTCAGCTCTCAGCAGTGTGTGACCCTGACTCTGCACTCCAGCATCCACCGGCTCACATGTTTACTGAGGATGCACGCACGCACGCACACACACACACACACACGCACGCACGCACACACACAAACACGTCATTTCATTGTCTTCCATTCATTTGGACAGTTTGCTCTCCTTAACCACATATCATTAATTTGTATAATGACGTGGAAAGTGAAAAACAACAATAACACACCATACACTTGTGTTGGGAGTGTGTGTGTGTGTGCGTGTGGGTGGGTGTGTGTGTGTAAGCAGTTCCTCAAAAATGAGGTTCTGCCTCATTAGGACCAGGTTTTGGTCTCCATGAGGACTACAATGGTCCTGACGAGGTCAGTGTTTATGACAGAAAAATAAGTTACTCTAAACTTAAACCATTACATCTGAATGCCTAATCCTAACCCTTAACCTCATTATAACCCTAAAAACTACGTCTTAATCCCATAAAACTACGTCTTAATCCCATAAAAGAAAATGGTCTTGCTTCAGAGGGAATGTTCCCTGAACCCTGACATTTCTAACTCGCAAACGACTTCACCAGCCCTGACGCGGGACTCCTATGGTGCTTTTCCACGACACAGTCCCTGCACGGCTCGGCTCTACGCGGTTCGGTACGGTTTTCCACGACTGTTAAGAACCTCGTCAACGTGGGCCGAGTCATCACCGCACGGCTGAGTGAAACTGCTGTGACACAAACACACAAACGAGCTAGTGACTTGTAAAGCTGATGTTTTGGGGGTGTAATTGAATCGTTAGAATCACTTGATTTACAAAGATTTGTTCACAGAATCGTTCAGTGAACTGAAAAACCACTGAACCTTTGCTAAATGTTGGAGATTAACGCATGTTTTCAGGGATGTTGAAGTCTTTTTAACTTTAATCTACGGTTCGTACATCGTTTGACATCACACTTGTGACTCTTCCACTCTCTGACCAATCAGTGGCCGGCAGTTTGACGGCGTCATAGCGCCGGCTCAGCTAGCTTGGAACCTCGCGAGAGCAGCTACTAAAAGTAGCGGGTAATGGAAAAGCCGAAAAACAAAACGTGCCGAGTCAAGCCGGGACTGTGTAGTGTTGTGTCGGTCAGGAGTGATTCGTTCGAAAGTACGAATCATTTGAGTGAACGAACTGACTGGGATCACTTCATGAACTGATTCGTTCGTGGCGGCCGGGAGAGGAACTGCCGCGTGCTGTGAATCACTCGTGAAGACGCCAGCCAACGTGCGCTGAGCGGGAAGGGAGTGACTAGTAAGAAGTGTCTATCGGGCTGCTGTGATTCGTTCGTGCCGTCAGTCACTGACTCAGTCATGATTCGCGAACGAACTGACACACACTCAGGGAGGACTTGAGTCACGTAGCAGGGCACTGCGCTCCTGCTAAGCACTGAACGATTCGGTGAACGAATCTTTTGAACGAATCCTTTTAATGATTCTAGTGATCCAGTACACTCAAATGAACTGCCGATCCCATCACTACTGTGTCGTGGAAAAGCGGCACTAGATGGCTGCTTATGTCGTATTTGTTTCGCGGCAAATTGGTCGTAACTCGTCGTACATTTTGCTGTTAGGCTTGTTTGCGTAAAAAAACAACAACAAAAAAATCACGTAGAGCGTTGTTAGCGACTGGCGCGGCCAACAATTTCCCGCACGAGATATGTTCGTGAACAGCACATTCGGGCACATTCCGCACCCGTGGCGGCTGAATGTGACGCTATGAAAACTTTAAGTCTTTCATTCCTGGAGCCTGTAGTTCTACATCTGCCCCCCCCCCCCCCCCAGGTCCCACCGCACGTCTGTTTCGCCGACTCATTCAGCAGCAGCTACTTGATGTTCCGCGGCGTTTTTAAAAAGAACGAGGGAAATCCGCGCGGAGATGACAGAGGGTGTAATCGGCAGCTATGTGATTGAACAATAACGCTCTTAGAAGCCATTCAGGCCGAGGCCTGTCCTTGACCCTTAAGGAGCTTGTAATGTGGGCTCTCTTCTTTTTCTTCTTCTTCTACTCTTTGTATCCGCCGGGGTCGGGGGGGCGGGGGGGGGTGGGGTGACGACGACTACTGAGTGAAGGCTTTGGCCCGTCCATGCTAGCAGCACTCACACTGGGGGAGCTCACACACACACACACTCACACACTTGTTTCATATAAGGAGGGAGCAGTGAAGGTTGGCGGGTGAGGGAGAAGAGTCTGTCTCACCCCCCCCCCCCCCCCCCCCCCCCATCACCTCAGCAGGGGCTCACATCTTAAAGGGCTGCTCTGTTTCTCCTCAGGAGGACTCGGAGGTGGGGTTTTTTGGGGAGGGCAGTGGTCCTGCTGGTCAGCACAGAGAGTTCCACGTTACCCAGTTATCCATGACAACCAGAGGGTGAGGGAGTGGGGGGGGTGAGGGGGTGAAGGGGTGAAGGGGTGGGGGGGGACGGGGGTTAGCATGGAAAAGCTCAGCTGCGGTCAGAGAGCGCTCAGTCGGAGCAGAAAGTGAAGAACAAAGCACCCAGTGATTTTCATTTTTTCTCTCTTTGTCTGCTTTATATTGTACACAGACATGCCCCCCCCCCCCCCTTTTTTTTTTTTTTTTTTTACTGGAAATAAAAGAACTTTGAGGAATGAGCGTGCACGTGCACATGCGCGCGCGCACACACACACACAGGCGGTCCGTGCACTCTCGTGTGGCTAATTGAATTATGTTTATACACTAAGTCAAACGTTTATTTTCAACCATGAAAGAAACGTGAAAACACACAGAGAGAGAAAAACCACAGAAGAAGAGGGCAGCGGAGGACACA
>NC_139809.1:29274814-29344814 GCF_963457635.1 Microchirus variegatus
GGGCAACGGAGGACACAGAGGGGGGTTTTTCTTTTTCTTTTTCTGTGTGTAAAAGGAGACGAGAACATGTGCTGCGTCACGGCAACGCAGAGGTGATGCAGACTAATCCATAAAGTACATTAGTAAAGGTGGTACTTGAGTAAAAGTACAAGTATGAGACCAGAAAATGGCTTTGGTAGAAGTTAAAGTCACTTTTTTGATACTGTTACTTCAGTAAAAGTACTTAAAGTATATGTCATTTACTCTACTTAAAGGTGCATTATGTAATAAATGTAAAATCCTCCTAATATGTCACAGAGACTCAGGAATAATGTTCATATAACAAACTGAACTCACCAACAACAACAGTGCAGCCAAAATATTTGCATTAAAAAAAAATATTTTGCAGACTGCAAATCATGTTTATGTTTTGAAATCATGTTTTGCCGTCATGTGGCGCCACCTACCGCCGTCTACCAATCATGGCAGTCGGTAGAGTCTCAGCTGCCGAGCAACCACGGGTTGCCAGTTACGTCAGAAAACGAAACCTAAAAGACCTCGGTATTTTGAATATGAATGTAGTAACTGTTTTTGGCCACATTCTTACATATGGCGCCTTTAAGTATCAAAACGGAATTTTCTGATATAAAATGAACTTAAGTCAGGATTGAGCCACGGTGGCTTAGTGGTCGGGTGAGTTGAGGGTTCTATTCCTGGCTCTGCTGAGTCTATATGTGTCCTTGAGCAAAGACACTTGGTGAAAACTGTCGTGCAGCTCCACAGACCATAATACCAACTCTTCTTCTTCTGATTTTATTCCGTAGTAACGAGAAACAAAGATAGTGAATGTAGTGGAGTAAAAGTACACAGTTGCTCGACTTAAAGTTATTTAGTTTGTTCGAGAAATAACAAAGTAAAGTACAGATATACGTGAATTTTGTACTTTTTGGCAAGAGTTGTGTTGAAGAATTGGTGGCGCGTGGACCAAAACTGGACCGTCAGCATCAGTATCTGGACCCGACAGATGATTTAATAAATCAGAGCTTTTATTCTGAAAAAATACGGAACTTATACAGATATATTCTGTTGCTAGAATTGACTTAATAATAATAAAAAAATAACACTGCTGTTGGAGACAGTCAGGTTTGGGAAGCAAATGTCCGTAAAAGAACTAAAGACGACGTCCACATTGTTGTTAGTTTGAAGCAGCAGACGTGGATTTTTGTTTCCCGAATGAAGACGAAAAAACGACGTTTTGGCCCAAAAAGTCAACGTGTGGCACGTGATTATTCATATTCATTCAAAAAAAAAAAGAATAAAACGTTGTGTTTTTGTGTGTCAAAGTGTTGTTTTTAAACTCCACAACCTCTTCCACATCCTTTAAAAAAAAAAAATTCCAATCCAACCCATATTTTCCCTCTGCCTCTTCCCTCTGTGTGCGCTCTGAATCCCTGTTGTAGTGGCGCCATTTGGCCACAGCTGGGCGCTGTTGCCTAACACTCCCCGCTCTCTCCCTCTCTCTCCTTGACTCTCTCTCTCTCTCTCCATCAGCCCTCCCTCTCTCCCTCTCTCTCTCCTCCTGCTTCTCTGCCTCAGCCAACCCGGGCTGTGCCGAGCTGCTCCCTGCGGGATCAGAGCGCTCCCCCGCCGGGACCCTTCTCTCACATCCCCCTGCTGGGACGCGGCTACATTTCCAGCCAAGCACTGCCTGCTTTGGCTTTATTATGTGTGTCTGCGCCGCAGCCCCGCCAGCAGAGGCAGGCAGAGGAGGAGGAGGAGGAGGAGGAGGAGGGAGACTGGTAGCCAGAGTCAGGACAAAGAAAAAGCAGGGAGACAGAGGCTAGCGGAGGGTTAGGACTGGAGCAGGATTATTTAGGCTGCTGCTGATAAGGCATTTGGGGAGAATATTAAAAAAAAAAAAAAAAAAAAAAGAGAAAGGGAAAAAGAAAAGCGTGGGTTGGTTCTCCTCAGGGTGGAGATGCAGGGGGAAGAGCGCAGTGTCCACAGCACCAGAGCGGCACCAGCAGCCTCACTGCCGGCTGTAGAGTAGCGGCCACGGAGCCCAGGAGTGAGCTGGAGGTCTGCGACCAAACAACCAAACAAGACTCGATAAACTATTAAAAAAAAAAAACAACAACAACAACAAGATGAAGAAGAAGCTGCAGGAGAACAGCGCGTAAAACACGGAGCTCCACGTCCACATTCTCCCCGCACCTGGATCGTTACGCACCGCTGTGCCACGGCACAACCGCGCGCTCTGCCTGTCACTTTTCCGCCGGACGCTGCTCAGGTGTGCGTGCGCGTGCGCGTGCGCGTGCGAGTGTGTTTTTAATCATTTGCCGCGCGCGTGGCTGACACAGCTGCCGGAGCGGCACGAGACACACCGGGCTGCGCGCGGGGCTAAATCACGGGGTGAGAGAACGCGAGTTTGTCGCCGCGCGTCAGAAGAAGAAGGAGGAGGAGAAGGAGGAGAAGGAGGTGGGACGTGAACGGGAAGTTGTTGCCGTTTTTGTTCCACAGGTTGGAGGAAAACGCACCGGAGGATCCGAGCGTCGCCGCCGCCTCCTCTGCGCCGCCGCTCGCTGCTTCGCTCCCGGCGTGTGTGCGGGTTTGTTGTCGCCGGACTAAAAAAAAACAAAACACCACAGTGTCTCAGAGTCAGAGAGTGAAGCTGCCGCATTGCAACAGGCGGAGGAGCAGGAACAGGAGGAGCAGCAGAGGAGAAGGAGGTACAGCAGCAGCAGCAGCAGGAGGAGGAGGAGCAGGAGGAGGAAGCCGCGGTGTCCGCCTGCATGGTTTAAACTGGAAACACTGACACGAACCAAGAGAATCGAGCCAGAGCCGAGATGTCGAGGAGGAAACAGGCCAAACCGCGCTCCGTCAAAGGTAAGGAAGCGCGCGCACACTTTGATCCACGAGCCAAAGCCAAAAATCACGAAAACACACGTTTTTCTGCGAGAGTTTGAGTCTCTGAAGGTTTGTGTGTGTTCATGTGTTCATGTGTGTGTGTGTGTGTGTGTGTGTGTGTGTAAAGTGAAAATCACTTTAAATCCTCTCCTGACACTGAGGTCAAGCGACTAAAGGAGGATTTATTTTTTAACAAGAAAAAGTTAAATCCACTTTAATTCAACATCATGAACCTAAACTCAGCTCTAAACGTCATCAAAAAGGTGAAATATGGATCATTATTGTGCTAAAAAGTCACATTTTTAATTTATTTAGAGCAGCATTTGCTTTATTAAACATCACATATATATATATATATATATATATATATATATATATATATATATATATATATATATATATATATATATATATATATATATATATATATTGTAGTAACTTTTTTTTGTTGCATTGATGGATGATTTTCCAGACAAAATGAGCACAGTGGAGATTTCTAAAGATTCACAGAACAGACAACAGAGGGGGGCATAGACCCCTCCACCACCTCCACCCCTGGCACAGGCCCTGAGTTTGGACGCTACACTGTAAAAAAAAAAAAGAGGCTAAAACGAGCGTTTTATTTTCATTTTTATTATAAACATTGAAATAGTTTCGAGTCACAGCGCGTGTTCACAACAGAGCTTTGTAATCCGGATTAGACGTAGACTTCATCCCTTATGTTTTAAATGTACATGTAGACGTTTTTATCCTCGGAAACGTAACAAACGTCGCCAGCGATGCGACGCAAAGTTGCGTTTTTGATGATCACAGACGACAACAAATAAAACATCTTCAGATTCTGTTCATTCATTATTCATTTTTTTGGTGTATTTAAAATATATAAGTAACAGAAACAGGATTTTATCCGAGAATAATCTCGGATTAGTTATTTTAACGTCCGCTTTACGGCCAAATAAATAAATAAACAAAACTCCGTACGTCGTCGTTGTCGTCGTCTGTGTTTTTGCGTCGCTGCCTCTCTTTAACCTTGACCTTAACCTCGATTAACCCATTTTTTTACGAAGTTTAAACCGTTAGCTTGTCTTTATTCCCGTGAAGTGAGATGAGATGAAATGAAATGAAGCTCCGTTTCGTTTCCATTTCCCATAAAAACAGTCTTCATGGACGCTCGCGGGTGAGTGGGCATCATGCATGAGGGCACGTCGTGGCCTCGGCCTCTCCATGTTTTTCCTTTATTGGACCCAGATGGGCGACGCGACGAGCTGACCATGTGGTCGACCCCCCCCACACACACACACACACACACACCATCACTATTACCATAGCAACCAGCGAAGCTTCCACCGTCTGTGACGGACCGTGAACTAGCTTGAATTTCACGTAAAGCGAGAAGGAAAAACATCGCTTAAAGAATGGCGTAAAATCAGCTCTGAGGACACAAAAGTCCACACGCGTCTCTGTTTGTGAGTCTTTGTACAGAATTTAAACAAAAACGCGTCGAGAAGCCACGTTTTTTGGTGTCAGTTTAACTTTTGACGTGAATGTGCACAATCACAGTGCTGCTCTCTGTCGCCGTCTTCCTCCGTCAGTGGTACTGCACCTTGTCTTCTTCTTCTCTCTACTACATTTCGTCAACGTTTAGGAATTTTTACATGAAGTGTCGCAGCTTTAAGGACGTCCAAACGACAGCAGATTAGATTGGATTAGATTAAACGTCCCTGTTAAATGTTCTTGCTAACTGTTCTCTTTCCCGTCCCTATCGTCGTTATCGTAACTCCCGAGACTGTTTGTGACGTCTAGAATTTTATTTTTTTTAAAAACGTGGGAACGAGCGTCCAATCACAGACAAAGATTCACTAGCATGTCATACTTTTGTTTGTGACGTTAGCTTCGCAGCATTGTCGCGATTCCTCAGCGGTTGAATAACGGCCAGATATGGAAAGTGAAAGTTATTCTTTCTTTATCTTTTAGTTATTTTTAACAGTCATAAAATCAAAAATAAATCCAGGCGTAAAATACAGGCTATATACTGTACGTAATAATATAAGAAGTGTAACTAAACTGCTGATAAAGATCGCTGAGGGCTTTTATTTTTTCGTTGGGGGAGGAGGAGTTATGCAAATGATGGCTCCTGCGTGTCATCGAGCCAAAGGTTAAGACACGCCCCCGGAAAAGTAGAAAACAATCACTCAATTGATTGATTATTCGTCGTTTCTTTGCTCATAATACAAAGAAATCGTTAAAAAAGCCAAAAGTACCTTAAAACCACCATGAATTGGTGAATTCACCTGTTCACTCAAGAGACGACATCTTAATTATTCACAATCGCTGAAATAATCTGACATTTCCATCACGATCGTGATCAATAATCGGCAGAATTGAAACTTTCTGTCCATGTACAGCTGTTCTGATGTCGATGTTGAAATCCACACTGACGCTGGATTATTGTTGTGTTTTTGTTTGAATATGAATCTGATTTGATCAGATAAGAATAATCCAAGTGGCTGAATGTGTTGGTGGCATAAACACACCGACCTTGTCAGGACCAGGACCAGGACCAGTGCAGTCGTCCTCACGGCGAGAGACCAAAAACCTGGTCCTAATGAAATGAGAGGCAGAACTGGTTAAAGTGTACGACTCAGATTGTGGTTTCTGTTAACGTTAAGGCCAGGGATTAAGTGGTTATGATTGAGATTAGGGATGAATAGAAGTCGGTGCGGTGTCCTGAGAAGGGTAGCTGTGCAAACCTGAGTGTGTGTGTGTGTGTGTGCGTGTGTGTGTGCGTGTGTGTGTGTAAGTGTGTGTGTGCATAACGAGAGCTTAGCTTTAGTTGGGCAGTCGAGCGAAGCAGAGTGAAGCAAAGCTGAGGCAGAACGTGTGTGTGTGTGTCTGTGTGTGTGTGTGTGTGTGTGTGTGTGTGTGTATGGAGGCCCTCGTGGTCCAGCTCGCATAAGTGTGTTTGGTGTGTGTGTGCTCATGCGTGCATGTGTGTGTGTGTGCACACGTGTGTCGCTATCTGCCCTCCACACCTTTGACAGCTTGGAAAGACGCGGGATTGAGGGGTGGAGGAGGTGGGGGAGGGAGGGGGAGGAGGACGGCGGGGTTAAGGTGTTTTTTGGGGGGGGGGGGGGGTAAAGCAGGTGAGCGGAGGAGGAAGAGGAAGAGGAGGAGGAGGGAGGTGAGCAGTGTCGTCGGGGGGATTATCTGTGTTTTCATGTTCCTCCGTCTCTCAGCTGCTCACCCGTCTATGACCGGCTGGCTCGGGCCACACAGACTCGCTGGTCAGCCAGGCATGCTAACACAAAACAACATCAACACAACACAACACAACAACACAACACAACAACAAACAAAACACCTCGCCCGCCCGTCTGCGTCTGTTCTGGCGCTAAAAGAGGACACACCGTGGGAGGACACGAGTGTCCAAGCGTCCGCTTGACAGGCTACACACTTGCCGGTTGACTCGCTGTGGTCACCAGTGTGTGTGTTGTTTTGTGTTGTGTGTGTGTGTGTGTGTGTGTGTGTGTGTTTGGCGACTTTGACGTCGTTTGGATAAGAAACGCAAAAGATGTCGGTAGATTTACGCTCATCTGTGTGAAGGAACGTACACTAGAAGTGTATCTGAACTGCTGATAAAGATCGCAGAGGGCTTTTGATTTCAGTTGCCGTGTTGAAGGAGGAGGAGTTATGCAAATGATGGCTCCTGCGTGTCATCGCGCCAAAGGTTAAGACACACCCCTGGGAAAATAGAGCCGAAACAATCACTCGATTAATCGATTATTTTAGTTCAAATGTTTGAGGTCACCTTTACAATTAATTGTGTGTTTTCCATTAAAAGTCAGACTTTTATTCATCGAAAGAGTTGAATATGAATGAATAGAAAATATCGCCTGAGACATTGAACCTTTGCCTTTTCATCAAAGAACCAGCAAAACGGTAGAATCCTGAGCAGAAAACTGTTTTCAAAATTCCAGAATTCTTGACTCCTCAGCTCAGATTTGTTAAAAATGTTGGTCCAAATTTTGGCTTTAAGAAATATAAAGTTTTACGATTTTGATCAAATTTGTCAGTTCGACAAAATGTTTAATTGCGGGAAAAACGTGGTACTCGGTGTCTCAGAAGTGATATATCACCACGCAAAATATCGCAATATTTCACTGTATCCACCGCCCCTCCAAACCCTGCCTCGTACGTTCATTTATTTACTGTTTTCTTGTATTTAAAAAAACAGATTTCATGTCACAGCAGCGTGAACAGAGCTTTGATTCTCTTGTCTTTCCCTCTCTCTCTGTCCGTCACTTGCACATCTGCAGAAAAACCTGTTTTTTTTTCTTCGATACAGAGACGCAGGAACGCACTCGATATTTTCTACTAAAAACAAATAACTTTTCAGCAAAGTCAATAACGTCAAAACTGATTAATTTTGGTTTTTGGAGACAATTTAAGACATTTGAGAACTTGACCTTGAACCCTTTTTGGCTCCAGGTTCCACCAAGAACCCTTTTAAAACTCTTTATTCAGAAAAAAGGTTTCTAAAGGGTTCTCTGGATCAAAATGGTTCTTACTGGAACCATTAGTGTTACCAAGAACCCTTGAAAAACCCTTTCTTCAGAAGCTCAGCCCTCGTAGAAGAACCCTTTTGGAACCCTTATTTCTGAGAGTGTACAAGTACTGCTCTAAAATGTGCTAAAACAGTGCTAAATAAGTGTGCTCAGTAGAACCATATAAGGTTCTTCATAGGAGAACCCTTTTTGGCTCCACGTAGAACCTTTTTTATAAAGGTTTCCCCTGGAGGGTTCCACCAAGAACTCTTTTAAAACCCTTTATTCAGGAAAGGGGTTTTAAAGGGTTCAAAATAGTTCTTGCTGGAACCATTAGTGTTTGAAAAACCCTTTCTCCAGGAAAAGGGTTTTTCAGAAGCAAATGGTTCCAGGTAGAACCTCAGCCCTTGTAGAAGAACCCTTCTGGAACCCTTATTTCTAAGAGTGTATGAGCGGCCACCTCGGATTCCAGATTCAGATTTAGATTAATCGTTCTACTAAAAACTGTATATAAAACTCTCTTTATTGCACGTTCTATATAATAAACCCATCATCAGTGCTGTGTGAATCGTTTCACATGAAGACTTTTTCTCTCTATCGCTTCCCTTTTTGATGGATTCTCTTGACCAGCGCTGAGACCTTGTTAACAGCGCGGGGGACGTGACTAATTGCCGGCGCGTTAATTGAACGCGGCGATGAAGCTGATGAGGTGAGAGGAGGAGGAGGAGGAGGAGGAGGAGGAGGAAGGAGAGGGCGGCTTCTTCCTCGTCTTCTTATCAAACTATTATTCCCGAGGATTAATCCCTTTTTAATGTGTGTCTTTAGCGCGTGCAGCAGAAACCTCCTCCTCGCCTCGCCTCCTCCTATCGCCTCCCCCGAGTCTCTCATGCATTATGTAGCGATGATTATTACTTAATTACACATTAATAAATCCGCTTCATTTGCAGGACATTAAGCGGTGGAGTTGAGCACATATGACAAGAAGACGGAGGACGAGGAGGAGGAAGGAGGAGGAGGAGAGAGGAGGAGAGAGGGAGCACTTAGTTTTTAGCATTTATTTGGTTTGTTTAGCGTGTTGTTTATGGTTAGTGGAGCCAAGTGAGTCCTTTGACCGAGAGGGAGAGGAGAGAGGAGAGAGAGGGAGGTTGAGTTAACTGTCGCCTTGTGTTGAGCCCAAAGCTCTTCAGGGCTAATGGCATCATTTCCACTCCATCTCCTCCTCCTTACATCTCCTGCTTCCTCAATTTGTAAACCCTCTCCTTTCTCTCTCTCTCTCTCTCTCTCTCTCTCTCGTGGAAAATCCTCACATTCTTCATGACTTTTCGTCCGATTCCTGCCGATCCGCACCATCGTTGGGTTTGTTGCGCAATACATCGCAAAATAATCTGAATCGCGATACGACCAAAAATGCAACATCGGAGTGAAAGGAGACTGTAGTTGTTTGATTAAAGTGCAGTTTGTGACTGTGGATGCTCGCGCTGAAACAATTTACCCGATTTAATCTGATCTTTTTAAGGAATCAAAACAAGTTTTCAGATTTTTTTCAGCTTCTTAAAGGTGCATTATGTAATAAATCATAAAATCCTCCTAATATGTCACAGAGACTCAGGAATAATGTTCATATAACAAACTGAACTCACCAACAACAACAGTACAGACAAAATATTTGCATTAAAAAAAATATTTTGCAGACTGCAAATCATGTTTATGTTTTGAAATCATGTTTTGGCTTCATGTGGCGCCACCTACCGCCGTCTACCTGTCATTGCAGTCAGTAGAGTCTCAGCTGCCGAGCAACTACGGGTTGCCAGTTACGTCAGAAAAACGAAACCTAAAAGACCTCGGCGTTTTGAATTTGAATGTAGTAACCGTTTTTGGCCACATTGTTACATATGGCGCCTTTAAATGTGCATAACATTTTCGTTGTTTCTTTGCTCCGTACGACAAACAATTCAGTAAAACAGAATAGTTTTTGGTTTTCGGACAAAACCAACATTTTATGGACCAAACGATGACTCGATTGATCAAGAAAATAATCGTTAGTTGCAACCTGAGTGAATGCAGAACAATTGTGAATAAATATCTTAATTGCGATCATTTTTGACTGAAATTGCGACGCTAACTATTTTCCGTGATTATTCTCATTTTTGTCTGAATGACATATTTAAAATGTGACAATAACGCGTAAATGATATCTAGACAATTTGGCTTTAAGGAATATTGTGGATTAGTTGTTCAGCCATAGTGAAAATGGTCAAAGTTCAAAGGTCATAGAGTCTACGTATTAAACGTGGACGAAGCATCTCTTTAACGTAGTTTTTCCTCCGCCATTATCCCGCTGTAAACTCCCTCTTCTTCTTCACGTGAGGTCACTCCCACGCCCAAGTTTCCTCCTTCATTCGTTTCAGCAGGAGACATGAAGTCTTTCACCCCAACCTGTCTAGGCACATGGCCACACTTACGTCTGGTTCTGTTTCTTCTTCTGTTAAAATGGAGTTCTTTTTAGTGCTTGAGTATGTTGTGATTTCGACTCCATTTTATCGAAGTTTTTTACCAAAGATAGTCTCATAAAACACAAATTCTATGCTGCATTTATTCCGTGGACTCATCTTTTCACTCGTTCCTCCTCGCGCTGCCTCACTTCCTCTTGTTCGTCGTCTCAGTTCGACGCGGTGTTTCATTGCGAGTGCGTGTGTGATTTAAATCTAATAAGAGACTCTGGGATTGTAATTATTCATCGCCTGGAGTTAAAGTTATTGTCAATTAACTTGAAGTTAACAAGCGCCCGAACCTGCCAAATGTGGGTGAAAATTAATTGTGCTGGGAAATGTCGTGAAAAACAGGACAGTTTTTTTTTTTTATTGTATTCTAGGTTCATCAGAGCAAAGGGACGACTTTCGTCAAGTCAAATTTTCTTGAATTCGTCGCTGGTAGGTTTTTCACGATATTCGATACAGAGACAGAGGAACGTACTCGATATTTTCTACAAATATTCTTGGGCTCATAAGCGATATATTGATTTTGACAATCGATATTAGTCTTTTTAAGTAATAAAAACACATGGATTTGCAGCTTCTAAAAAGTCAATAACGTCAAAACTGATTCATTTTGGTTTTTGGAGACAATTTAAGACATTTGAGAACTCGATCTCTTGATGTTTTTCAGCGTTTTGTGGACCAGACCAGTTCTCCAGCAATCAAGGAAATAATTTACAGATGGAAATAATCTTTAGTTGCAGTTCTATAAATAAATCCTGTTTCAAACCCTGTTCAAACCCTGTTTCAAACCCTGTTTGGACCATGTTCAGACTCTGTTAAAACTCTGTTCAGACCCTGTTCAGACGCTCTTCAAACCCTGTTCAAATCCTCTTCAAACCTTGTTTCAAACCCTGTTTCAAACCCTGGTTCAAACCCTGTTCAGACCCTCTTCAAACCCCGTTTAAACCCTGTTCAGACCATGTTTCAAACCCTGTTCAGACTCTGTTCAAACCCTGTTTGGACCATGTTCAAACCCTGTTTGGACCATGTTCAAACCCTGTTTGGACCATGTTCAGACCCTGTTCAAACCCTGTTCAGACCCTGTTCAAACCCTGTTTCAAACCCTGTTCGGACCCTGTTCAGACCCTGTTCAAACCCTGTTCCAAACCCTGTTTAAACCCTGTTTCAAACCCTGTTCAGACCCTGTTCAAACCCTGTTTCAAACCCTGTTTAAACCCTGTTTCAAACCCTGTTCAGACACTGTTTCAAACCCTGTTCAGACCTCTTTTGAGACCCTGTTTCAGACCCTGTTCAGACCTGGTATTAGCAACTGTTGTTCCTGCAAGTACACGTCTGACTCCGTCCACAAATCTGATCACAAAACCACATTCAGAGGTGGTTTTTAGGACACATTTGTTCCCATTCCTGAGCTGCAAGAAAGCAATCTGTCTTCAAGACAGTTAAGAAACTCAGTCTCATCTGACGTCCTTAACTACACAACTACTTACATACGCGAAAGGTTTATTTGTAACATCAGTAAGAAAAATAGACTTGGTGTCTCAAAAGTTAAAGGGGTAAGTCCAGATCTGATCTCATGTGATCCAGGACACATTTTAACTCCAGGTTCACTCGGATCACGGAGAACAGATGTTGATACCAGGTACGAGCGGCCACCTCGGATTCCAAGCGATTGCGCCACCCTCGCCATATGACACGGCTAACCGCTAACCGCTAACGTCACGTGTTCACTACACCACGTCTTTTCCCTCCCCTTCCCTCTCTCTCTCTCTCTCTCTCTCTCTCTTTCACCATCTGGCTTTAGCATTAGATCAGTTTTAATGTCGGAGCACAGAGACGTTCACAGGGCGACTGGCTCCTATAAAACTCAGAGACACCACACATGTGGCTCGGATTACTGCGAGCGGAGGGGTTTTGTCGTCGTTTTTGAGGGTTTATTTTGTCGCCGTTTGTCCAAAAAGACGTCCGTTTACCTTCCGCCGTGTTGTGCGCGGCTATAAATAAGTGTAATCTAAGCTCACTCTGGAAGACAAAAGCCTGTATTGGCTTTGCGTTAAGACTCGCTCGAGCATTAAATGGCTTTTCTAAGAGCTTTGTTAGGAATTCCATTGACTTTGCAGCAGGGGGTGGATTTGAGGTTTTGGTACTTCTTTTTCTTGTTGTTGCTGTTTTTTTTTTTTTTTTTCTTTCTTTCCCCCAAAACAGGACAAAACAAGCTGATGTAATTGGTGATTGGTGGAGCTCAGCAGCTCCATGCGTGGAATTTAACTGGAGTCGTGTGGATCTGCTCTCAATTAGAAGGCAAATTAGTGCACAATTGAAGGCGTGGAGAACTGAGGCTGTTTTAAGGAGAATCTGGCCCTTTTTCCCTCTCTGAATGAAATAATAATCACAGTTTTCTTCTAGTTTGAAGAAAAGTCCTGTTTGTGATTAATCCGTGGTTTTCCGATGACTTAATTTGACTTTTAATCGTTTGTGGCGAAGCTCTTTTTGTGACATCATCTTCTCAGAATGTTAATATCTCCTCTGACAATAAGCTGAATATCTTTGTTTTGTTTTTTTTAGGTTTAGGAAACAGAAACACGTTGATATTTTCTACCGTTTTCTGCGTTTTATGGACCAAGTTATCTTTTGTCGCTAAGTGACCACAGAGGTGGATTTTCACATCGTGTAGATGTTTTATTATTAGTATTGACGCGCTGGTTTTTAGTGAGTATTTTGGGGGGAAATCTACACTTCAGATTAAATCTTAATATCCGTTGAATTTTTTTGCTCCTATGACAATAAACAGAATATTTTTGGTTTGTTTTTCGGTTTAGGAAACCCTATTTTTTTAGCATATTACGGCCCAAAAAACAACAAAGTTATATTTTGTGTCCTTTCTCAAGTTCACAAAGTGACCACAGAGGTAGAAACAACCTCATATTATACAGAATAATGAATACAATAAGGCTTTTCAAAATGAATGTTCACATTGTGTTGATATTTGTCGTGTTTTTCCAACCGCTGACTTAATTTCCTGACATTAAAACAGATATTTAGGACATTTATATTTAAATAATCCCTTATGAAATCATACAAATGTTCAAAAATACAACCTCTTTAACTGTTTTTGTAACGTCATCTTATTAGTAAAGTGAATCTCTGCAGATGTTCAGTCACTAAATCTCATTTTAAGTCGCCTGTGTTGATGTTGCTCTTCCGTATGTGCAGAAAAACAGCAAAACTTCACAAACTTAAGACGTTTTTAAGCTCTTAACATTAATTTTAAGGTGCTACTCAACCATTTGGATGGACCACACTTTATTAAGTCACTATATCTCATTGAAAAATGCATCAAGCTGAACTCAACCTGAACGAGCCATCTCTACCGTTTGGTGTAGTCGTGCAATGCTAAAGAGAAAATCCACTAGATGGCGCTGCGTCTGTGACGCAACGTAGTTCGTAGTTTTGTTGACATATCGTTTCAGAGGAGTTGTTGTACAGAATTATGTAACTTAATTCAACAAAAATAAGTCTTATAAGGGTCAAATATATTTTTCGAAACATGCTCTACCAAACAGTTGATTTGTTATTTTATGGTTAAGGTAGAGAAGCTAGTTAATGTTGGTTAAAATGATTACTTTAATTTATTGATCAAGAAATTGCACTTTTATTATGAACAGACATCTCAACAGTTTGGTAGAGGACTGCATCTGAAATACTGTAGGGTCTAATTAATACAAATATCTATTGATTGTCGTTATTGTTATTTTTCTATTACATTTTGCTTGTTGCGTACCTTAAAGGGTTAAACATTTTCAGATTTGTACTTGACCAAAAAAAAAAACCTTTCGTTTTGTGTAAAATATCACAAAAATACCAGTTTATCAATGATAACTGGGGTCAGCATTCATTTCCAAAATTCCTTCCAACTTAAGTTCCCATTGTCATGGAACGTTTCCGGAAATTTGAAAGCTGAAAATCTTTTGTAAAAACACTTAAAAACAGTAAAACAAAGGCTGACGGTGTTGAAATCCAGATCAGGAAGAATCCTTCATCAGGTTTAGTGGTTAAAAAAAAGAAAAGAAAAGAAAGAAAAGTCTTTTTGTTTGAAATAATGAGTAGGAAAAGGTCACATCATCTGGTCGGCTTGGTTAGCTTTTGATTGTGTGTGTGTGTGTGTTTGTGTGTCCCTGAGTGACGTGTGTGCGTTTGCCAGCGACAACTCCTTATCAGCAGCTCGCCTGGTGTGTGTGTGTGAGTGTGTGTGTGAGTGTGTGTGTGTGTGTGTGTGTGTGTGTGTGTGTGTGTGTGTGTGTGTGTGTGTGTGTGTGTGTGTGTGTGTGTGTGTGTGTGTGTGTGTGTGTGTGTGTGTGTGTGTGTGTGTGTGTGTGTGTGTGTGTGTGTGTGTGTGTGTGTGTGTGTGTGTGTGTGTGAGTGAGAGCAGGGCATCATGGGCCAGCGCTGTGCCACTGTAGCAGCTTAGCTTTTCCTCAGTTATCAGCCACAAACTCACTGGACCTTTAAAAGAGCCTGGAACCCTCGACCATCACTGGATTCTCTCAGTGGACGAACTCCTTCTAAGTTTTTCTACAAGACCGTGACTTCAGTCTCACTCGTGGAGCTTTTCCACGACGCGACGCAGTTCTAGCGCGACGCGACGCGGCTATGAGTTGAAAAAAGACTTAAAAATCACTGAAAACCTAAACGTTAAGTCTGAGAAATGGGGTTCAGGGTTTTTCTCGTAGACCATAATTACGGAAGAACATCAAAAAGTCGACATAATCAATGACGTTGATAAATATGTGCTTCCTGTTATCATATATAAGTAAATAAACAAAACTAATTGAGTGTACTGCAGTACCGTACAGGAAGTGTTGGGGGCAGTATCGCTCCCAAATAAACCTATAAAACAAGTTACATTTCCGTGCTAATGCTAGGGTTTTATTCTGAAAATCTCCCGTTTTTTTGGCTCTCTCTCCAGCCCCTGGCTCCACTCTGGACTGTGCTAACGAGCTAAGCTAAGCTAACCTAGCGCTGGTGCTACGTTTCCTCCTTCTCTGAGCCTGAAGTTTGAATATTTAAACATTAAGATTTCATTTTAAAAATGTAGAGGCTGTCAGTTCTGTGAAGTCTCCGGAGGACGTTTGAACGAACGCGCTCACACATTCGTACGTTCGTACGTACGAATGTGTGAGCGCTCGTATAGCTGTCGTTCTTGTCTTTATATCTTAATGAGGACATAATGCATTTCCTAAACCCCTAGCACTAACCTTAACCCTACAATCAGGTAACTTTAACCCTTTAAAGTCGTCTTTTAAAGTCCCAGACAAAATGTCCCCACAAAGATGTTTTTTTTCTCTTGGACCTCACAAAGACGTAAATACAAGCACACACACACACTTTCCTATTCTGTCCATTAAACATTAGTGGTGGGGGTAATTAGCAGAGCTCCTCTGCACACCTGGTTGATGCATAATATATTTATTAGAGTAGAATTTCTCCCCCCGCTCTTTCTCGCTCACACACACACAGGTTTGTGCAGCTATTCTTCTGAGGACCTTCCACAGACCTCCATTAATTTTTAACAGCCGAAACATTGCGTTACCCCTAACTTTAACCTTCTTATGACCATCATTATTTTTGATTTTCTGCCTGTAGAATTGTCACTTTTCCATATGTGGCAGTTATTCAACCCTTTGTTTGAATAATCGTAAGTGGGAGGGGCTAAAAACGGACGCAAAAAAACGTATATTAGGTCATCTGATGTCAGGTTTAACGTACATGAACCAAACTTGGTACACATGTTCATTAGGTCGGGACGGTCAAAAAAGTCAGTGACGACTTTCTACAGTAAGGCGGCCATTTTGGATTGAACGCCAACTCTGAGGTGATTTTGGCGATTTTTCTTCTTTTGATGATTCTTCAGATTTTTCCTCCAAATTAATCGCGTTTTTGAGGCCTTTCCCATGCCTCCAAAACTCACCGATTTCTGCGACCGCATCAGACCTGGTGAAAATGTACGCCTGAATGTGGTTTCGGAGGAATGTGCGTTAAAAATTGTGGAAGTGGGGAGGGGCTAAAAACGGACTTCTATCAGGTTTATCGTACATGAACGAAATTTGGTACACACGTTCATTAGGTCGGGACGGTCAAAAAAGTCAATGACGACTTTCCTGTGAATCCTACAGGAAGGCGGCCATTTTGGATTGAACGCCAACTGGGAGCCGATTTTTGGCGATTTTGAGCTAATGTTGTTTTTTGTGACTTAAAATCTCGATATTTGCCCCGGGCGTGTCGATTAAGGCGTCATCCCGTGTCTTAACTGAGAAAATGAAGACTTCACACGTTGCCGTGTGTCTCAGTTTTAATGAACAAGATGCCGTCACGTCTGTGTTTTTACAAACCACAGAGGACGCGAACACGGCTTTTTTTCACTTTGCTGCTGATTTTATTCATTTATTCATTCATTCATTCATTCATTCTTTTCCCTCTCCGCTCGCCTTCAGCCTGTTGTGGTTGCATTCACACGTTTTCATTTGAAAAACCCACACACACATATCCACCATGAACCCAGACTAATGTGCATTGTGGAGTCTTCGGCAGAACAAGCTGCTTGTGTTGTGTTTCTCTTTTATTGGACACTCGGCCGCCTCTTTGTGCTTCGCCCCACCGCGGACTCACCGACGCTTTCTCTTTTTAGCGCTCCAGCCCTCAGTTGGTTTTTCCAACTCCTTTCCATTCAGCGCCCGGTCAAAAGGCAAGAGCGTCCCGCTGTGAGACGCACAATGGAATCAAGAGCGAGTGAAAGTCGCCGAAAGTGGGTGTGAGAGCGAGAGAGGGAGGGAGGGAGGGAGGGAGGGAGGGAGGGATAGTGAATAGGAAAAAGAACACGAAAACAAGTGTTGCTTTTCCACCTGTTTTTGTAAATAAATAATCAATCTTTATTGTGACCGACATTGTGAAGCACATTTAAATCTTATTTAATTGCATAAATTGTACGTTTTGTCGATTTTGATCGTCAATAAACGTTAATTACAGTATGAAAACAAAACAAATCTGCACTAAAAGACTCCGTCAGTGGCTGCTTGATGGCAGTTAAGTGATTTCCGTGCATTAACTTCTTACGTTTGCACGTTTACAAGCAGCGTTGCACTATATTTATCACACTTACAGTAAGAATCAGGCACCAAATCAATAGACGTCCTGTTGCCTTGTCGGCGTCTTACTGATGTTGTTGTTGATTATGTTCTCAATTGATTGATTAAAATTAGTTAAAGGTGCATTATGTAATAAATCTAAAGCAACTGGCCATAAAATCCTCCTAATATGTCACAGAGACTCAGGAATAATGTTCATATAACAAACTGAACTCACCAACAACAACAGTACAGACAAAATATTTGCATTAAAAGAAATATTTTGCAGACTGCAAATCATGTTTATGTTTTGAAATCATGTTTTGGCGTCATGTGGCGCCACCTACCGCCGTCTACCAATCATTGCAGTCAGTAGAGTCTCAGCTGCCGAGCAACCACGGGTTGTCAGTTACGTCAGAAACCTAAACCTAAAAGACCTCGGTATTTTGAATTTGAATGTAGTAACCATTTTTGGCCACATTCTTACATATGGCACCTTTAATATTTCCCAAACGTTAACTAGGGCTGGACATTTATTGACATTTGATCAGAATCTCAATATAAGACTGAAGAGAACGTCTTTGTTGCCTCGCAGATTTGCACAAACGTCACAGTAATCACCAAAATCATCATCATCATTGCAATCGCAATTTTTTAGACGTTCAGCTTTCTGTCAGAGAGGAGGAAATAAACCATTTTAACCATAAAAGGGCCTGAAATGTCCTGTAACTAAGTGATTTTGCCCATTTTCCACAACAACTTTCAATATGACAATTTAAAATGAAGAAAAAACACTGTAGTTTTATATGAACACCAGATTGTTTGTGGGTTAAATTTGAAAAAAAAAACATATTTAAAATAACATTTGTTTGAGTTTTTGTCTCAATGACCAAAAACATGGAAAAAGACTGTACGTACAGGCGCTTTTTCAACTTCTTTCCTCTCAGGCTAAAAAGACGCTGATTCACCAGCTTCCTTTAATAGCGTGATTGAAATTACCGTAATTGACCTTTTGAGGTGCAATTTCTCAGCTTTCAGAAGCCGTTGGAATTTTCCCGATAGCGCAAACCGCTGCGTAACTACGGCGATGCAAAGTGCGTAGTTGGCCGTTTACGCCCACGGTTCTCAAACTGTGGTTCTCGAGTTTCCTCCGGTGGAAAAATCAAAGTAGAAAATGAAACAATCAAATAATAATAACTAAAGTGACATTACCTCTCGCTGCTGCATTATTATTATATTGTCCCAGGTGGTATAAATATATAAATATATATATATATATATATATATTTAAAAAAAAAAGTTTGAGAAGCCATTTCTTGTATATTTGCCGTATTGCGTTTTTTTTCTTTTTCCTCGTCTGGATGAATAAATTCAGCCGAGGATCAAACCTGTGTTTTCCTGGCTGCAGCAGACGGTTCAGATGAAGCAGAGTGACTTTGGTTGTGCTGAGGATGAGGAGGAGGAGGAAGAGGAGGAAGAGGAGGATTCTGCTCGTCTACATCTGGTCCCTAATAAAAGCTTCATGTCTGTATCAAGACGCAGTGAAACAGGGAGATGGAGTTGGAGGGAAAGAGAATACGAGATCGCTGAGAGTCGGTGGGAAGGTGTGTGTGTGTGTGTCTGTGTGTGTGTGTGTGTGTGTGTGTGTGTGTGTGTGTGTTGTTGAGCACAGGCCTGTTTTTTAAAATGCAGAAGTACTGTCTGCTTTAGAGTTCATATGCAGTCTGGGGAGTTTCTTCTCTCCTCAACTTTTTTCCTGACCACGAAGCAACAAAACACCACATTTTGTAAAAGCAGTTAAAGCTCCAGTACGTAACACTCGTCGCAGCAGTTTTTTTTTTTCCAAAACAAACTCAAAAAGCGCGACGGCAAAATAACGACGTTTTTTTGACGTAACTGGCAACCCCTGGTTGCTCGGCGGCTGAGACTCTACTGACTGCAATGATTGGTAGACGGCGGTAGGTGGCGCCACATGCAAAATATTTTTTTTTAATGCAGATATTTAGGCTGTACTGTTGTTGTTGGTGAGTTCAGTTTGTTATATGAACATTATTCCTGAGTCTCTGTGACATATTAGGAGGATTTTATGGCCAGTTGCTAATGTTGCGTCTAATGTTGTTTTTTTAATGTTCAATATTTAAAGCGAGCGCTCTGATTTGTCAGCGACTTAAATGTCAATATTTTCTGCTTTCTTTGCTCCATAAAACAAAGAAATAACTAAAACTGAATAATATTTTTTGGTAACGGTATCATTTTTTTTAAGTTTGGCTAAAACCGATCAACATTAACTCTATTTTGATATTTGGTTCATGCTTTTTCAATAGTTTTTCAATAATTACAGCAAACGAGGAAATAATCTATTAATCCAGAAAATAATTGCCAGATTAACAGATTACCGAGTCAGTGTGAGTTGCAGGCCTAAACTTGTGATGCAGAATTTTTCCTAGTGCAGCTTTTTAAATATTGAATTTAACATTTTGGACGATTTGATCTTTTTTTTCCCCCTTAATCTTAAAAAATCTGTTGCCAAGCAAACTCCGCTCACTGGCTGAGATCGTATTTGTTTCCAGGCAACATCGACCCGTATGAATATTTTTGTCAGGGAGCAGAGGGAAACCATAAGATTTGATATTAAATCACAACAATACGCCTTCCAAACTTTTACCCTGAAGAGATTTAGAGAGTACACTTAAAAAAAAACAGACATCTTTTTTTTTGGGGGGGGGGTAAAGTGTATTTTGTCTGTAGGATAAAACACTTGATTACACGTCGACTGAAAGAAAGAACCAGATAAACACAGCCGACACCACGGGCAGCATGTGTATATTTTTCATGTCGGTCCCAGAAGCCGAGTGTGGAGCGAGTTAATCTGTCCGCCAGCGATACGCCGCGACATAAAGCCGTTTATTTCCCCCGTCTGCGCTCCGTCTCTCTCTCCCTCTGTAAAGCCTAATCAAGTTTGTATCAAGCTAAATAATGCCGGAGCGTGAAATTGGTGTCTTCAGTCAAAAAGCCTGCGCGACGAGAGACGGCAATTATGCAACATCCTCCCTGCAGCCTGTACTGCTCTGCTTATTCATGTTCTGTGTCTGTGTGTGTGTGTGTGTGTGTGTGTGTGTGTGTGTGTGACTTTGTCCTCATGGAGACCAGAACCTGGTCCTAATGAGAACCAGGAACCTCATTTTGTAGGTTTATGGCGTAGATTTGAAGATCAGCCTGTGTGTTGATGTGAAAATTTCATGTCGCGATTTATAATTGACGATTTACGCTGCCGTTCAAAAGTTTGGGGTCACTTAGTCCTTATTTTTTGAAGGAAAATCACTTTTTTTTCCAATGAATATAACATTAAATGAATCATAAATCCACTCTATATATTGTTAATGTCGTAAAGTGTACATAGGTGTATAGAGGCCCATTTCCAGTGTTCTAATGGTACATTGTGTTTGCTAATAGCGTTAAAAGGCTATTGGATGATTAGAAAACCCTTGTGCAATGATGTTAGCACAGCTGAAAACAGTTTTGCTAGTTCTTTGACCAAAGAGCAAACATTATTATTTTGAATAGAAATCATTATTTTTAATCTTGTCAAAGTCTTCACTGTATTTTCTATTCATTTTGCAACTCTTTTGATGAATAAAAGTCTGACTTTTAATGGAAAACACAAAGAAATTGTACAAGTGACCCCGAAATTGTAATCTGGATAATGGTAAAACAATTTCAAAATGGTTCTAAATGGTCTTCACCTTTTATATTGGACAAGTGACTATAAATGGTAACTTCTGCGGTCATCCAAAATGGTATGCGGCCCAGTGACGTTGGAAAATCACATGACTTTCAGCCTCAGCCAATCTGTGAAGGTTAGGCAGATGGTGGACCAATCGGCAGCAGGTTAGGGATTGGGTTTACAGGGTTAGGGTTCCCTAACCGTTACCCTAACACACACAAAAAAAATGTTACTTTAAGTTTATCTGTCTTATTCTTTTACTTTTTTATATTTATACATCTTTCAGATAATGTTTTACCCATATATGGTGATAATGATTTTCTACATTTCAAAGTAAAGTCTTGTAGTGCCCTACGCTGACACTCTAGGGTTGAAATGTCCAAAGATCCAAATCTCTGTGGACTACACTGAAGAATAATACGTTTATGATTGATTTACAGAAGTGCAATTAACAGTAAGACTAGAAAAACAATATTTTTTTTGCTGTTGATGTGAGTGGCAGACAGCTGGGAATCTTATATCAGGGTTTGGTGAGTAGGGTTAGGGTTAGGTTAACGCTAACGCCTAACCCTAACCAAGGTTGCTCTAATTTTCCGAGTAGGAAATCCAACTAGAGTGAGTGCTCCAGTTGATGATACTGTTGATGTCAGTGGCAACCATCTGGGAACCTTATATCGGGGTTTGTGAGAAGGGTTAGGTTAACGCTAGATCCAAATCTCTGTGGACTAACCAATATGTCTCTTTTACCAAATGGTGCAGCCAATGGCCGAGTGGAAGGGAGTTAGGCTTGTTGTTGGGAGGGTTGTCAGTTTAGTACTTCCCTGAGCAAGGTGCCCAATCCCCTAAAGTGCTCGTCCCAAGCCCGGTTAAATGGGAATATTGGGTCAGGACGGGCGTCCAAATCTTAAATATTTGGTGACCTGGTTTTGTTTCAGCAAGAAAAAGGCTCAGGTGTTCCTGATACTGTCGCACAAAACATTGTTAACTTGATCATTGACACCCGCGACCTGTCAAAATGGCTGCCACGATCCTGATATCGGAGCTCAGCGACGAACTCTGTCTTCATTTGACTTGATGGTGATTTGGAGGGAGGCTCCACACACACACACAGAGGGAACTTCTAGTTCAGTTATTCCTGGCTCGTTTCCCCCCCCAGAGTCCACGTCCTCCAGAGAAACGCCGTCCCTCCCGTCCTCCTGACCTCCCTTCTCTTCTCTGTCCTACTCCTTATCGTCCTCCTCGCTGCCCTCCTTCACCTCTCGTCCTTTCGTCGACCTTTCGTCGACCTTTTGTCGACGTGCCTTTCTTCACTCTCGTGTTCTTTTCTTTTTTTTTTTTTTAAACCTCTATCCTTTACTCCTCAGTCTCCTCCCGTTCTTCATCTCCCGGCTCTCTCCCCCCCCCCCCCCCCCCCCCCCCGTCTCTGCTGATATTGATTTTGTCTTCCCGCCTCACGCTCGCTCACAGACAGAAAAACAAATGTCGGATCAGAGAGCCTCTTTAATCTCAAGCTGTGTTGTTTGGCCCTGAACATCAACTCTGTGCTCGTCTGTGTGAGGAAACGAGTGTTCGGCTGTTGAAAGAGGTGAACATGTTTTTTGGGAGCACCTCGTGCAACAATGCACGTTCCCAAATAGATGTGAAACATTGTGGAGTTTTTAAATGATAAAGCAAAGAAAACCTTTCAAATTGTTATTGTTTGTGTCTTTAAAACAAAGGCTCTTACAAGTGTTAGCTCCTTTTTGCACAGGTGTTGAACAAACCATGTGTCCAGTACGAATAAAATAGTGATAGTTATGTCGTCCTCATACCGAAGTCTCATACCTGTCGATAACAAATGACCCTGGGGGCCGTTGAGCGTCTAGTTTGGCCAGCAGGGGGCAGTAGAGTGAAAAGAAACAGTCACACTTTCGCGGAAAAAAAGCAACTACTCAATAGAGTTAGACGCTATATGAGCTTAAAATGATATCACGATCTGTACTGAATTGGAGTCTGACAGCGTAGATGCTGCTTTTCACCTCGTTGTTTGCGTAAAACTTTGCGTTAAAATGCAGTTGATTGGTGCCTCAAGTACTTAATAATTAACAGAAGTTTAATGCAGCAGTGAATTCACGTTAATTCAGGATGTTACGATAAAAAGGCGATCTATAAAACAGTTCCTGGAGGCTTGAGCACTTTTAACAACCAAAGGTTTTTAACACCTGGTTTGGCTTGTTCAATGATTTTATTCTCCTAAAATGTTCATTGGTATTTATTAGCGAACAATTTAAGGTAATGTAAATGGCAGATTTTGACCAATGGACACGTAGAGCAACCATATAAACGTCAGCCAGTCAGTATTTGTGTGTTGATGGTGTTAGTTGTGATTATTGACCGGACCGCGAGTTTGAAACCCCGGCTCTAACAACATAGCAACATATTCATGCATTAACTAAGTAAGTTTATGACTGATTTACATATGTGCAATTAACAGGAAGACTAGAAAAATAATATTTTTAGACTCGATGTCAGTGGCAGACAGCTGGGAATCTTATATCGGGGTTTGCTGAGTAGGGTTAGGGTTAGGTTAACGCTAACGCCTAACCCTGACTCAGGTTGCTCTAATTTTCTGAGTAGGAAATCCAACTAGAGTGAGTGCTCCAGTTGATGATAATGTTGACGTGAGTGGCAACCATCTGGGAATCTTGTATCAAGGGTTGACGAGTAGGGTTAGGGTTAGGTTAACGCTAACGCCTAACCCTAACCCAGATAGCTCTAACTTTCCGAGTTGGAAATCCAACTAGAGTGAGTGCTCCAGTTGATGATACTGTTGATGAGAGTGGCAACCATCTGGGAGTCTTGTATCAAGGGTTGACGAGTAGGGTTAGGGTTAGGTTAACGCTAACGCCTAACCCTAACCCAGATAGCTCTAACTTTCCGAGTTGGAAATCCAACTTGAGTGAGTGCTCCAGTTGATGATACTGTTGACGTGAGTGGCAACCATCTGGGAATCTTAGATCAGGGGTTGACGAGTAGGGTTAGGGTTAGGTTAACGCCTAACCCTGACTCAAGTTGCTCGAATTTTCCGAGTTGGAAATCCAACTTGAGTGGGTGCTCCAGTTGATGATACTGTTGATGTGAGGGGCAACCATCTGGAAATCTTGTATCGGGGGTTGGTGAGTTGAACGCCAACGCCTAACCCTAGCCCCGGTTGCTCCAATTTTACGAGTTGGAAATCCAACTTGAGTTGAAAGAACTCGCCCCTCAACTCGGAAATTCCGACTCCTGACTACAACTTGGAAGTCTAGCACCAGCGGAGACTGAATCACAGATGGCCGTTTCGACCTCAAATTACTCCAACGCAAAGAGCAGTGAATCCAAATATCTTTGAAGGAGACACATGAGTGGAGAAAAATCCTGGATCTGAGGAAAAGAAGGGAAAGGAAAGGGAGAACGATGAGAGGTGAAGAGTGAGGAGAGAGAGAGAGAGAGAGAGAGAGAGACACCAGACGGGTAAAAGATAGAGAGGGCGATGGAGCTTGTCAGCCAGGCTTGTTTGGTTGTTTCTCTCTGCCATCCATCTAAGCCCTCTGCTACCTCCGTCCCTTTACACACTCTCTCAAACAAAAGCATACACACTGACACACATAACACACACACACACACACACACACACACACAGTCCCAAAGCCTGCTGTTTCTGGCCAGTGGCTCAGTGCCTGGGATGTGTGTGTGTGTGCATGTGTTTTAAGGCTGTTTTTGTTCAGATTGCACGCAGGCAGAGAGAGCGGTTTTACTGCTGATAAAAGTATTTGGTTAATCAGCTTCTGTCCTAGTCCCCTGACTAAGCGTGTGTGTGTGTGTGTGTGTGTGTGTGTGTGTGTGTTTGACACAGGCCATTGAAGTTGCTGTGGGTCCCCGGGGGTGGGCTGGGGACGGAGATTGGCATCAGCCTTCGGCCAGTAGCGTCACAAAGTCGTTCCTGTGGGACAGGAAGGGCGGCCAATGAGAGAATCCCTCTGGAGCTGTAGGGAGAAAGCGGGTTTGGGTGGAGGGGGGGGGGGGGGGGATGAGGGGAGGAAGTGGGGGAGGAAAAAAAAGGAGCGTCGAGGATGAAACAGACACATGAAGACGGAGAGAGAGTGAGTCGGATGACAATTACCCTCCTGACTTCTGTCCAGCACCGCTTGTCAATCACGCCGCCGCGCTGGGAACAGCCCGGGCCTATCATTGGCTACGTTGACCCACATCCCGCCTCTCTGGGGCTGCGTGATTGGCTGCGCTGACCCGTCCGTCACACAGAGATCTGGGAACAGCGGCGCCAGGGGAATAAGTGGCCCTGATACAGTGTGTGTGTGTGTGTGTTGTTTAGCAAAGGAAAAAGACAAAGGTTTTTTTTTTTTTTTTTGTCTTTCTTATCAAGGCTGAAACTGTTTTTTTCCACGGGACGACGGAGAATAAGAGACACGAGGGAGGAGGGGAAGAGACAAGGACCACAGGGTTATGGAAGTGGGTTTGGGATAGAAATGGTAAAAGGTCTGTATTTATAAAGCGTCTGCCTGATTCTGTTCTAGACGCTGTGCGGTTAAGTGTCTTGCCCAAGGACACCCGTGTTTTTCTATGATGGGACGGTATACCTCAATTCAATACAATTTTATTTTGTACAGCGCCAAATCATAACATACATTATCTCAAGGCTCTGTACGTAAGACAACATCATGTTCGATGTACAGAAACCCAACAATTCACACAACGAGCCAACACTAGAGGCAGTATGGTGCGTTCCAGAGCCCGTCCAAACCCGTTGGACGTGGGACTTGTCCGACCTCCAACTAGAAAAAGTGCACTGGAATGCCTGTCGGAGTGGGACCTCCTACTAGCGAAGTCGGGGCTGATCGACTTCCCCCCACTTCGCCAAAATAAAGTCGGAGGATAATGGCGGCGCCCATGGAGTCGAGGCTTAGACACAGCAATTTTATCACAACTTGTTTTTCATGTTATGGCGTGAAATGTCGTCGTCATCTGTTAGCATGAAGATATGTAGGGCTACGGTAAAAGTATACTCATGACGTTACATATCGATATGTAGCGCTTTTACATATACGGCTCGCTTGTTTATGTAAGTAAAGTAAGACTGAATTGCTGACGGTCAAAATGCCTCTTCAGACATAAAGCGAAAGCGCCCGCGATCGTCCATGTTTTCTAACATTCGACTTCATTTGCTGGAACGCTTTGAAGTAGGAGTTAGTACAATTCAGGTAGGATAAGTCCTACATCCCATTTGTTTGGATGGGATCTGGAACGCAGCATTAGTGGAGAGAAGAAAACTCCCTTTTAACAGAAGAAGAAATCTCTGACAGATCCAGAGATCAAAGATGTGCGGTCATCTGCCTAGACAGGTTGCGGTGAAAGTTTAGTTTGTCCATTGTGGGCTACTGTAAAAACATGGTGTTTCAAAATGACGCCCCCTCTAGATATACTGCAAATATGAATGTGCTTATTCTCTGGCGAAATGGAAAAACAACAATTGATACAATCAGGTGATCAAGTGTCATTATTTAAAAATTCTTCTTTTCTTACCTGCTCATCTGCCAAATCATGGTCATTTCAACTAAATTTGCACAAATCTGCTGGATGAGGATGAATAGATGGATACAGAAAAGAGAGAGAGAGGTGTGTGTTGCTCGGCTGTGTATTGTGTGTGTGTGTGTGTGTGTGGATAATTAATGACTTTAGTGTATAAATATTTGTTTATGTTATCATCACCGTCATAATACACAGGCATAACTTGTTTTTTTTATTGCCGAGTTGCTTTTAATTGTACAAAGAATGTTAGTTTTGGTTCCTAACAAACAACAGGGAGATGAAGTAAAACAAATATTATATATAACGAAACAGCAAAAATAAAAGGTGATAATAAAACAATATAAAGTTAAAAAAGTCATTATATAAAGTTGATTAGTTCTACTCAAATGACTACATAATTCGCGGCAGCAGCAGCATTTAGTTAATGGCAGAGGTTCTCAAAGTTTTGATACCTTTAGGGCCAATTTAGGAACCCAACATTGGACTGAGGGCCGCCAAAGGAAAAATAACAGAAAGAAATCGCATTTGTAATAATTTTATTGGCCAGATTTCAGTTCTACAGTTTAGCGTTAAGTAATATAAGTGTTAATATAATAACGCTTTATAATTTATTGGGTAATTACCCAGTATTTTGGCCATTGTTCTTACCTTCTAATTACAGGTTAATACCAAGTAACACATTTCTGTTACCATATATTTACTGGGTAAATAGTAATTGGGGGCTGTAGCTACCTGCTTATTACCAGCTTATAACCCAATAATACACTAAAATTCACCATATAGAAACCAGGTAAATACCCAGTATTTTTGTTTACACTTATTGGTCTGTATCCAGTAATGTCCAATAAACATTTAACAAGCTTAGTAGCTCCTGGATTAAAACTATCAACTGTAATTCCACCATTGGCCCCCGGGCCGCACTTTGAGAACCAATGGTTAATGGACTATATGTGCATTTGCAGAAGTGATGACGTTTTTTACGAGGTTCTTGAATGCATCTTGTTGGCTCAACACGCTGCCAACCCTGCATTACTTTCAGTAGCTCTCATGCGCTGGATTTTCAAATATTCAGTGAATAATATCCATTGAATATTTAAAATTGCATTATTCCTCCAAATGCCCATCCATAACTTAAAGTAAAATAATCTCACGTTTGCGTCTAATCCCAGACTCTGGGAATGGATGTTGCACTCGATGTGGACGGAAAGGAAAGTGTGTTAGCTTTTGTTTATTTTCTCACTTCAGGTGCAGCGCTGAAAACTATAATTAATTCTCCTCCCTCCTGAACTAGTGTGTGTGTGTGTGTGTGTGTGTGTGAACATTTGCTGTGTTTTGCTAAAAACTCCGAGCAGCAGATGGACCTCACATATCATTCCTGTGTGACGGCCGTGGGGTTACAGGTGTTCACTCACCTGAACGAGAGGGAACCTCTTATTCACCAGTGGATGTTTGTTTAAATCGCTGCCCTCAAAAAGAAACTGA
Organism: Microchirus variegatus; assembly: GCF_963457635.1. Classification (NCBI taxonomy): domain Eukaryota; kingdom Metazoa; phylum Chordata; class Actinopteri; order Pleuronectiformes; family Soleidae; genus Microchirus; species Microchirus variegatus. The sequence goes on from NC_139809.1 coordinate 29,302,632, forward strand.
CACATTTTCACTCAGTCTGTGGCCGTGCAAACAAACTTTTTTATTTGGGGGACCCACTTTTTTTAAAGATGACAACCTATATGTAATATACATTTGCACATAATATAACATTTGTCAAGATTTATGTAACACCAAAGATTATTTTCAAAAGATGTGTTTGGAACAAATTTCATTGAATTTTTGCACGTGTTATTTCTTTTTTTTTTTTTTTTTTATATTTCATGAATCTTAATTGAAAGGCCAGAAAATGTTTTAAAAATGTATTTGATGACCCATAAAATATCTCTTCTGGCCTAGTTTCTGTTCATTTTCACCTCAAATTTCTCATTTTTAGATGTTTATTTGTCATTTATTTGTCAAAAATACAGGCAATATTGTGCAGGACTCCCAATGTCAGTAAATTAAAAGGCAGGTTAATAAAAATAACAAAAAGAAACTGTCACATTTTTACATTTTCACTCAGTCTGTGGCCGCGCAAACAAACTTTTTTATTTGGGGACCCACTTTTTTTAAAGATGACAACCTATATGTAATATACATTTGCACATAATATAACATTTGTCACCATTTTACTGCCATTTATGTAACACCTAAGATTATTTTCAAGAGATATGTTTGAATAGCTTAACAAATTTAATAATTTTCACCTCAAATTTCTAATTTTTAGATGTTTATTTGTCATTTATATGTAAAAAAAATACAGGCAATATTGTACAGGACTCCCAGTGTCAGTACATTAAAAGGCAGGTTAATAAAAATAACAAAACATAATATAGACAAGTAGAATAAATATATACAATAAATTATAAACGCAGTAACATGAGCTTAAAAACATAATATGTTCAGGAAACACTATTTTCTCACTATTTTCTCGCATCAACTAGTTGATGATGGCAATAATTGACCAACAATTTTTTAAATATAAATCATCCAATTTCCAGCTCACATATATATATATATATATATATATATATATATATTCTCATTTATGAATGTAAATACATTTTTTTGTGCGGTTCCACTTTGGACACCGTAGCCTGATTGCGTGTGTCCGATAAACTACATCTGCAGCGCGTGCATGAGTGATGTGTTGTTGTGGTTGTTTTTCCGGCGTCTGCAGGTGTGTTTCACGCAATCTCTTCCCTCCGTACGTTTTGGTTTGTTTCGAGACCGAAGCAGCTGGGATTCTCCCAGGTGTGATGACAAAACAGTAACTCCAGCCTTTTTGTATTTTCAGCTTTCCCTCCGTGCGGGAAAAAAACTTTTAATTTTTACTCAGATTTATGTGCACAAGGTTTACGGAGTACGTTAGCGCTACAGTAAACATGTTATTTAAAAAAACAACAACTGTAAAACACTTCCAGGCAAATCACATATTTGCTGTTCTCATTAACAGTTAAGTACATTTGCTGAAACACACACATAAAACACTTTTGACAGGATAAGGCGTCTCCAGGGTTAACGTAAACAACGGCAAAAGGCATAATTGTGTGTGTGTGTGTAGATGGTCCATGGCTTCCCAGACACTCACACACACATTATAGAGAGAGTGTGTGTGTGTGTGTGTGTGTGATGAATTTGTGCCTTGTGTGTTTGTGATGTTGTCGAGGCAGATTGTGTGATCTCTAGGTCTCTGATGTCGCGGTGATTATTGGCTCGCCCACTGCTCTGCTGCGTTTGTCTGCCGGAGTGTGTGTGTGTGTGTGTGTGTGTGTGTGTGTGTGTGTGTGTTTTTCGCTCACGTTGTGGGGACCCTACCCTACCCTGCTGTTAACCAGACTATGGTACAGTAGATATAATCTAATAATATTGTTCAGTGTTAAGAATTAATACTTTATTTGCTAATTACTACTCGTATAGTTTTGCAAAATTTTTTGCCCACGTTTATTTGATTGAATTTACCTTTCTAACGACCTGTTTCGTGTTTGAATATTTAGTTTATATTTGGTTATATTTAAAATATGGAAGTTCAATACATCTTTACGTAAAAACCAGAGGCGCGGTTTGTTAACAGGCAGGGCAGACAACTGCTTGGGGGCCCCCGAGCTGATAGGGGGCCCCCCGACACTCGGAGCCTGAGGGCTTTTTTTACTGAAATCCCCCGTTAAAAACAATGGGCGATTTGCAATGACATCTCAGTAGGAAACCCCCCCCAAAGGGGCCCCACCTCACTTTAACCTGTGTGAAGTTATCGTTCTGCAAGTTGGAAAATGAAGAGGATTATTTACAGTTTAATGCATATCTTTTTTACTCAGTTTACAGTATTGTTTCATAACGTGGGTTTCTTTACAGTGTAATGTATATTTTTTTACTAAGTTTATATAGTTTTTTAAAAGCTATTTACAGTATTTTATTGTTCTTTACATTTATAATTTATATTTTCACATACTTTTTAATAACAAGGTTTTTCCATGTTATTTCATTCATTTTGAATTTTTTATTTTTTTATTTTGAACTCATGCATTTTTCGTTGGTGTCAGATTATTTGTAACGTAACAGTGATGAACACTGGTCAGAAGGAAGGGCCCCCTGGGAATTTTTGCCTAGGGCCCCTACAGACTCTAGAATCGCCTCTGCATAAAACACATATATTTTAACTGGTAGAGAGGAGAAAACAATCATTTTGGCACATGGCTTAGACAAACCCTGCCTACAGGGCTGCAACTATCGATCATTTCCACTATTAATTAATATATCAACTATTTCTAGATGAATCCAGTTGGTGTTTTGTCCATAAAAATGCGGAACATTTTGCAGAATCTCTTTGTCTTTGTATTTCCCACAACTTGAATCAACATTTCTGTGACCTGGCAGCGAAGAATATTCCAAAATATTCACAACGAAGGAACTAGAAGAGTCTTCGCTGAATAGACGACCGCACACTCGCGTCCGGTGTGGCCGCGGCCGAAACTACGCTGGCCGTTAACGTGACTTTTTCCGCGTGAGTCCGTGTGAAGTGCCCTGTTAATTGGCTTATCCTGCCAATTTTTATTTTTTTTTTACATTTTCAAACTGGAGACCTGAGTGTGAAGGGGAAGTGAGATGTACTGTGGGCGGGAAAGAGACGGACCGACCGCGAGGTCCAATAATTGGACGTCTTGAATGTACTGGATGAAGCATATGCTTCCCCGCAATTTTCTGACATCCATATGCAGGTCACTCTCTCGGAGCTTTAGTGTCCCTAATGGGAGAAACCTACAGATAAACACACACACACACACACACACATGCGGCCTGCTTTTATGTGTAAGCATGCTCGACGCCCCGCCCCCCCCCCCCCCCCCCCCCGGTGTGTGCAGGGTTCACTGTAACGGTGTGCGTGTCTCTGAGGGGGCTGAAAGGACTCTGGGAGTCTAAATAAAGCTCCGTGTGCTTGGCTAATGAAACGCGCCGTATTCCCCACCGTCTCATCAAGAAAAATGGGCTTTTATTAGAGGAGGCAGAGTTAGCAGCAGTGCATCTAGGTCTTTGTAACAATCCAATAACTTTTTTCTTCGCCGTGCGAAAACGACGCGCAAACGGAATCCCTGGTGATCGCTGGGTCCGTCTTAAAAGTCCCTGAATCGGCTTAATGCGAGAAGTGTGTGTCACGTGAAACTCTTTGGAGAGCAGCTTATTTTCACCTGTGTCCATCTGTTCACTTTTTTAAATGTTAACAAATCGTTGTCAAAAGAGTTCAGACCAATCCCGCGAGTTTGACTAAGTGACGTCCACGCAAAAGTTTCAGAAGTGAAATCCACGCCTCCATAAAAGTCCAACGTTTAATGGGAAGAACTCGTCTTTTCCCCAACGACCTCCTGCTCTGCTGCTGTATACACACCAATGGTTCCCTCAGGGGTCCATTTGTGGGTGAATCTGCCAAAGCTCTGGTGTTTGATCCACATGGGTTGATGAAGGTATTTCCTGAAACAGGAAACGTTTGCGTTTGCATTGTATTCTGTTTCCATGTGGATACAACCATAGTCGGGTCTGGTAGTTTTGCTTGATATCAACTCCCTGTTAAAATGCGTCTTATCTATGACCTGGCTAAAAAACCTATTTTTTTAGGATGGCTTTTAATACCGAGTAGTATGGTGACGCTTTTTTATCTTTTTTTATCTTATTTTATTTATTATTTTACTTATTTATTTGCACTATTTTGTTGCTTTATTGTTTTTAATTACTCTTATTTGTTTCCTCTTTATCTATTTAATTGTTGCAAAGCACTTTGGATCACCGAAAGGATTGTTGTAAATGGCTGCATAAATAAAGTACATTAACATTTACATAAAATAACGTCACATTGTTTCTCTTAACAAAGACCAAACAGAGACATTTCAATTCAGATGTGCGGCCATCTGCCTAGACAGGTTGTGGTGAAACGGAATAACGTTAAATTATGTTGAATAACGGCAACAAAAATCACTCAAAGTTGCTCACTGTAAATTTTGAGGCCGTCCTCTCGTGATCCGAAGAGATCTGATCTGAATCGGACGACGCTAAGGTTGGACGATGTCCTACATTGAGCAGTAAAAACACTGCAGTGGGTGATAAACCTGCATTTATGTGTCACGTCATTTATTACCACCAGACTTTAAAACACTGTCCCCACCTGCACTTCCTGTGTACCTATTATTACTCTTTCAAAGTGCTCTTATTTTTAAATTCCTCCCTCGCAAACGTTGCGCGACAAAAGCCGCCGTCTCCCCGCAGGTAAATCGTTACACTCGTTTTTGATTCAGATCCACGTTTTATAACTTCTTGTTTTCATCGGAGATGTTGTCGCTGCTGGATGGTGAGGATGCCGTGTGTCCGCGGGGAGCTGATGAGGATGTGGAGACGGGAATATGAGGAGTGGGATATATATATTTTTTTTAAATGATCAGAGTCAGAGGTGAGTCAGTGAAAAGTGAGGAATCGCGTGTCGGCGCTGGGGGGTGAACAGGAAACCCCATTGTGTGGCGGCTCCAGCCATTTCCTGTTTGTGTGCCAGCTGCACTTCCCTCCTTCCTGTTGTACCCAGGAAGTCGGTGTCACATTCCAGGTCTGATCGACTCCGTGTGAGGTTGTTCGCTAACGTTCCCGGGACGTTTGCAATCGCCGATACCTGCCTGTTTGTCGCTTCCTTTATTTATTTTAAGAGTCTTCGAGTACATTTGCAGAACATCGATTGACGATTCAACTCTGTAATCCTTTGTGTTTATTATCATTAAATTATTATTATTATTATGTTATTTATTTGTTTTTGCCTTTTTATTAGAGGGATTACAACTACTTAAGACTTTTTTTGAAGGATAGGATTGAGTTTTGGTGCAGATCGCAGTTACATAGCTTTTTTTTTTTTTTTTTTACGAATTATGGTCTGTTTCTGTCTCTATTAGTTTGGTAAATCATGCAAAAACTACTTTTAATCAAGGGGTTAGATACAGGATCATTGTGGACAAAATCAGACATAACTTATGTGTAACTATCATACCCATAAACCGGTAAAAAAGAGCACTTTGTTGTAAATTAAAATCACCTGCAGAGTTGTAGTCTATACATTTTCTAGTTTCTCAGTGATGTCATTTATGTGTAAAAGTTATTTATCTGTAAAAAAAAATTTTTTTTATCAACATGACATGAATACACAATACAGTTTGCAGTCACCCATACAATTTTTCTTGTGTTTTCCATTTAAAGTCACACTTTTATTCATCAAAAGAGTTGCAAAATGAATAGAAAATACAGTCAAGACATTGACAAGATTAGAAATAATGATTTTTATTCAAAAATAATAATTTTGCCCTTTCGTCAAAGAACCAGCAAAACTGTTTTCAGCTGTGCTAACATCATTGCACAAGGGTTTTCTAATCATCCAATAGCCTTGGATTAGCCACGATTAGCAAACACAATGTAGCATTAGAACACTGGAAATGGGCCTCTATACACCTATGTGTAACCAGACATTTTTACCACATTAACAATGAATAAAGTGTATTTCTGATTCATTTCATGTTATATTCATTGAAAAAAGTGCTTTTCCTTCAAAAATAAGGACATTTCTAAGTGACCCCAAACTTTTGAACGGTCGTGTATGTACTGTATAACTCTCTTACCCATAAATAGGTCAAAAAAAGAGCACTTTGTTATAAATTAAAATCACCTGGAGAGTTGTAGGTGTAGTTTGTTATTGATGTCATTTATGCGTAAAAGTTTATTTCTATGTTCCTTATCTGTAAAATGTTGTTTTTTTAACAACATGACACAATTTTCATCGTAAAATCTGTGCAGCAAACGTTATTCACGATCAAATCAGAAGATCATTACAGATTGGGTAACTTTTATTGGATAAAAAACAACGTGATAAATCACTTGATTATCAACACTGTTTAGAATTTTTATGGTTTATTGGTTTAAAATTGGGTTTTTCGCGCGTGCCTTCGGGTCTTTAAATCTTTCCGAGTGAGTTGTATCTTCGTGATTGTTTTTGAAAAACGTAGATGCACGAGAGAAAAAAAACAACACAAAAAAAAAAACGTTCCACGAATTCTAAACCTTTTTCTTTTTCTTCCCATAATTGTCCTCTTCCACAGCGGTTGAAGAAGGGGAGTCTTCAGAGTGTGGAGGCACCTGGGACGAATCAACTGTCCAGACAGGTTAGTGCGCGCACACACACACACACACACACACACACACACACACACACACACACACACACACACACACACACACACACACACACAGATATCATAATAGAGATTTATCCCCGACTGTCAGATCCACAGATCTGTCTCGACTCCCTCACACACACACACACACACACACACACACACACACACACACACACACACACACACACGCACACACACAAACACGCACGCACACACACACACGCGCACACACACACAAACACACACGCACACACATACACAAACACACACACACACACACAAACGCGCACACACACACACACACAAACGCACACACACACACACACACACAAACGCACACACACACACACAAACGCACACACACACACACACACACCCACACAAACGCACACACACACGCATGCACACACGCACACACAAACACACACACACACAAACACACACACGCACGCACACAAACACACACAAACACACACACACAAACGCACACACACAAACACACAAACGCACATACAAACACACACGCACACACACACAAACGCACACACACACACACAAACGCACACACACACACACACAAACGCACACACACACACACGCACACACACACGCACACACACACGCGCGCACACACACGCACGCACGCGCACACACACACACACACACACACACACACACAGATATCATAATAGAGATTTATCCGACTGTCAGATCCACAGATCTGTCTCGACTCCCTCACACACACACACACACACACACACACACACACACACACACACACACACACACACACATTTGTAATATCAATTCCACATGCTTTCATGACGGCCCGCTTGGAGCGACGTCGGGGAGAAGAAAAGGGTGAAGACGGAGGAATGAAGTGAACGTAGGAAGGAATTAGGATGAAGGGATCGTCGGGGAGGAAGAGGAGGGAGGAAAAAACCCTTCGGGGTGAGACGGGAGGAGGGAAGAGGAGGATTTAGACGGCAGAATCTGGAAAGAGACGCTGCTCTCAGTGGGAAAAAGACATGACAAAGGGGGGAATGGAGGGAGAGAGCGAGGGATGGGAGGAAGAGGGATTGGAGAGATTTGTGTGCTTTTTTCCCTCCTGCTTTCTGTGGTCTGCAGATATCTTGGGAGTCAGTCAGAGCGATACCAGGGATTTTCTTATATCCTTTTCTTGGACTTTTGTTTTTCTTTGTGGTTTCTTCTTCTTCTTCTTCTTCTCTCTCTCTTTGGCTGATCCCTCCATCACCACCTCCCCTCCTCCATCTTCTCCTCCCCCTCTCATTTCCACTCTGAGATGGAAATTTGAAATTTGTCCTGACGCTGCCTTTTTGCCTTTATTGGAAAAAAGAAAAAAAAAAAAAAAAAAGAGGACACATCTGCTCTCTGAGGTCCGCGAATGAAATAATAGAAATGATATGAAATTTGAGTCTCGACAGAACGATGACGTGAAGTTTATCGACGAGCGAAGGCGGATTAATGAATGATTCTTTTGCTGCTGGCGACAGCGAGAAAGTGAGCGATTTAAGTAAATATTTCCCCGTAGCAACGATGACTTCTTTACTGTGAAGACGTTGGGTTTTAAAGCAAATATGGAGATGGTAAATGATGGCGTGATGGTTTGATAGAAGGTTTAACGACTGATTAACAGTCAGAAAAATCTTTTAAACTACATTTTGCGTTGCAATGTTTGAATTTAACCTCTGAAAAAATGACAATTCTAACAAATTTCTTCTTTTTTTACTTCACTGCAAAAGTAAACGTTACAAGGCAAGTTTATTTGTAGGCAAGTTTATTTGTATATATGTTACAGTCATTTTCTTTCTTTTTTCCCGGTCGTCAAAAATAAAGGTTTTTGAACCTGTATCCAGTCGCTGTGACAGACTTTTAGCTATTTTTTTGAGGCCAAAGTTGATGAGACTTTGTGTTGATGATGACGGCATCAACCACGTGTACAGTTTATGTATTATTAACAAAAAGATGCCTCCTTTTAGATCTTCTGACAGAAGTTTTAATGTAAAGTAAATCTTAAAGCTTTAATGCGAGATTACGCTCCTGTTTTCCTCAATGTTTGCTTCGTTTAACGGAGCTTCTCCCTTTGTAAAAACATCTTTATACAGGGATATAATGATGGTTTAACTTCTGACAGGCAGACATTTAACAAGACAGACTTTGTGTTGATGACGGCATCAACAACATGTTCAGTTGGGATTATTAACAAAAAGATGCCTCCTTTAGATCGTCTGACAGAAGTTTTAATGTAAAGGAAATCTTAAAGCTTTAATGCGAGTTTACGCTCCTGTTTTCCTCAATGTTTGCTCCCTTTAACGGAGCTTCTCCCATTGTAAAAACATCTTTATACAGGGATATAATGATGGTTTAACTTCTTGGTCGTCAAAAATAAAGATTCCCTGAGGAAACAAAAACGGGGACCAAAGTTGATATGTTGTTTTCCTATGATGGTTTAACCAGACAGACTTTGTGTTGATGACGGCATCAACAACATGTTCCGTTGGGACTATTGACAAAAAGAAGCCTCCTTTAGACCTTCTGACAGATCTAAAGGAGGCTTCCTCAATGTTTGTTTGCTTCCTTTAACGGAGCTTTCACCATTATAAAAACATCTTTATACAGGGAAATATGCATCTTTCTTTAGAATATTATTTTAAATTAAATTTTGTGTCCAATGTATGAATTTAATTTCTGCAGAAATTCCAATTCTAACTCGTAAATATTTAAATGTCTAAATTAACCACTTCATCTTGGATGATATTAACAATTTCTTCTTTTTTTTTTGCTACACTGCATCTTGTATCCAGTCCCTATCTTTTTTTTTTTTCGGGGACCAAAGTTGACGTGTTGTTTTTCTACGATGGTTTAACTTCTGACAGGCGGACATTTAACCAGACAGACTTTGTGTTGATGACGACGGCATCGACCACATGTACAGTTTATTATTAACATGATTAACAAAAAGATGCCTCCTTTAGATCTTCTGACAGAAGTTTTAATGTATCTACTCTGTCTACTCTCCCGTCTTCCTCAATGTTTGCTTCATCTAACGGAGCTTCCCCATTATTAAAAAACATGTTTATGCAGGGATATAAATACCTTATTTAATTGCCAGGATTGTTCTAAGGCAACTTTTCGTCGATTGAATAATCACGAAAGAGCCGATTTGACATAACCTGCAAAGTATTTGCTGTAATGAGTCAAAGACTCTGCTGATAGCGACGGCGCTAACGACGTCAAGTTCTCTCGCGTAAACGAAACGATGTCCAAACCCGACGACTCGAGGTGTTTTTTTGTCAGCTCGTAGGTGGTAGTTTTTCTCTGGTTTGCAGCCAATCAGAGAAGAGTTAAACACTTCCTCTGACTCCGATCCCAGCAGGGAAATAAGATACTGCTGAATGTGGTAAATATGCAGTTATCGCTCTGCCTCTCGCTCTCTCTCTCTCCACCTCTACATGTCTCTCGTTCAGCTCTGCAGGGATGGAAGCATAGGAAAGTATGACCCTTGGGGGGGTCGCTATGACGCGCTGAACCCCCCCCAAACCTGTGCTAACGCTCCTCCAGGGGCCACTGCATGGGTCTATGTGTGTGTGTGTGTGTGTGTGTGTGTGTGTGTGTGTGTGTGTTAAAGGGGGTGCTGACTCTGGTCCTGTGTGGCACAGTAGAACTGCTGTGTGTGTCAGTTCCTGCAGGAAGCTCCAGTCCCATGATGCACACACACACACGCACACACACACACGCACACACACACACACACACACAGCGAAAGATAAAAAAAAATATACTGTCCCATATTCCCTTACTCAGCCACACCACACTTCCAATTTGGACTTTATTTTACCGTCAATACCTCTGCAACGCCATCTAGTTTCTAACTCTTTCCCCTCGTCTGTCCACGTCGTACAGTTCCGTCTGTACAGATGTGTCTGATGTCGTTGGCGTTGCCTCGAAAAAAGGCTCAAGCTCATGGCAACCCAATGGCTAAGTGGAAAGGGAACTTGGCTTGTAAGCAGAGGGTTGCCTGGTTTGAGGGGCGCTAGGCTAGGGCTGTGCTAAGTGTAGTGGCGAAAGTACACTTTAATTCCAAAGTCTTCAGCTATGGTAAGGTTCTAATTGGGCCTGACTCGTAGGCACTGTTTTAATTCATCAGTCACGAAGGCGAGAGAAAGTCATACGAAGGGTTTGCACGTTTATTTCCGCTTGCCGTTCGTCCAAGTTATATATTCCTGTTCGCATGTATCCAAGCCTGTCTACGATCACCAACGCGTAGACATATTCCTTTGACGTTCCAGGTTGTGAATGACGATCAATAGGTTCGAACAGTAAGTACTATCTCAGCTGACATTGGGCGATAGGCGGGGTACACCCTGGACAGTTCGCCAGTACATATATCTCAATGCCTCTTTATATCATAGCCGGCAAAGACATCAAAGTGCCCATGGTGCCCTTTAGCCAAAGGGAAAAATTAGCAACAAAGGGCTACGAAGCTACACATATTTAAAGGTGCCATATGTAAGAATGTGGCCAAAAACGGTAACTACATTCAAATTCAAAATACCGAGGTCTTTAAGGTTGCGTTTTCTGACGTAACTGGCAACCCGTGGTTGCTCGGTAGCTGAGACTCTACTGACTGCAATGATTGGTAGACGGCGGTAGACGGCGCCACATGCCAAAACATGCTTTCAAAACATAAACATGATTTGCAGTCTGCAAAATATTTTTTTTTAATGCAAATATTTTGTCTGTACTGTTGTTGTTGGTGAGTTCAGTTTGTTATATGAACATTATTCCTGAGTCTCTGTGACATATTAGGAGGATTTTATGGCCAGTTGCTTTAGATTTAGTACATAATGCACCTTTAACAAAGGCTTAAGGCCAACAGTTGACATTAACTATTTACAAATCACAATGTAGCAAGTAATCCTGCACCAACCATCCAAACCAACCCCAAACTAAACCCCACATTGGCTCCTACACTAAGGCTGGGCTAGGGCTATGCTAAGGCTGCGCTACACCTGAGCAAGCTACCCAACCCCCACTGTTCTAGGAAGGTTCCCGGTACGGGATTAACAAAGTATAAAAACAAAACAATAAGTGGACGTACTACTTACGCCGCTGTAACATGAAATCAAAATTGAACAACTGGAAAATGTGGTGTGGATTAGTGAAACGTCACCCTCTGAATGTGGGTTTTTGTGGTCGGATCTGAATTCAGGGAGCGTTCACACCTGACGTGAGCGGGAAAACAAAGACGGCGTTCACTTCGCCGCGAGGATGACGGAGTTGAAGGGAGAACAAAAGAACGGTGAAATGTATCTTCTCCATCCTGCTTTTTAAAACTCTCAGTCTCTCAATTTCCTCCTCTGTCTTTTCTCCGTCGTTTTCTCTGGAAAATGTGTGTTGAGTTTGGAAAAGGCCCGCGGGAGAGGAGGAGGTGGGGGAGAGTGACTTGCGGGGAATAGCACCGAGCCAACCTTTTCTCCCCTTTCATACATCCCTCTGTTTTTTCCTTCCCCTCCTACACTCTGGCTTCCCCAGAGAGGAGACCTTGAAAGGCTGAAGTTGCCCCAGCACCCTCTCCCCTCTCTCTCCCCTCCCCTCTCTCCTCTCCTCTCTCCTCTCTCCCCTCTCTCCTCTCCTCTCTCCTCTCCCCTCTCTCCTCTCCTCTCTCCCCCCTCTCCCCTCTCCCCTCTCCCCTCTCCCCTCTCCTCTCTCCTCTTTCCCCTCTCCCCTCTCCCCTCTCCCCTCTCCCCTCTCCCCTCTCCTCTCTCCCCTCTCCCCTCTCTCCTCTCTCCTCTCTCCCCCCTCTCCCCTCTCCCCTCTCCCCTCTCCTCTCTCCTCTTTCCCCTCTCCCCTCTCCCCTCTCCCCTCTCCCCTCTCCCCTCTCCCCTCTCCTCTCTCCCCTCTCTCCTCTCTCCTCTCTCCCCCCTCTCCCCTCTCCCCTCTCCCCTCTCCTCTCTCCTCTTTCCCCTCTCCCCTCTCCCCTCTCCCCTCTCCCCTCTCCCCTCTCTCCCCTCTCCCCTCTCCCCTCTCCCCCCTCTCTGCTGCCCCCTGCTGCTCCTCATGGTGGGACTGAATAACAACTTGTTTTCGTCCTCCCTGGTCTTAGCTCTTGTTACCTCGCTCTCTCCCGGTTTGCTGGTATAAAAGAATAAAAGAGCAGTTTGCCAGGAACAGAGGGGAGAGGAGTTTGTGAGGGCAGGTACATCATCATCATCATCATCATCATCATCATCAGAGTTGACCTGTTTACATGTTGAATGTTCAGCCTCGTCGAGGAGAACATGACTCGGACATGAGCAGGGGCCGCAGAAATTAACCCCTGAATCCACTGGGAATTGATCCCCAAACACGACGACTATTTCCACCATCAATGACTCTATTTTGAGTGTGTTTTTTCCCTCTTTAGCTTCCTGTTGAGCATCTTGAATGTGAACACTTTGGTTATTTTTGCTCGTCTGTTGTTGCCTCTTTCGTACTAGAAACGTGTGAATATACCTGGGATTTACGACGTAGGATTAATAGCATTCAGAGTCAGAATTCTTTGTGAATCCCTGCAGTGGTTTTTCTGCCCTTTGGCGTTTTCGTTTCACCACTATGTCACCTGTCTTGTATATTCTACAAACAAAACCAGTCAGAGGAAACTATTGCTATACTTGCCTTGTCTTGCCTTGGTTTTTGTCTTGCCTTGTTTTGCGCCTTGCCTTGTTTTGTGCCTTGCCTTGTCTTGTCTTGCCTTGTTTTGTGTCTTGTCTTGTCTTGTTTTGTCTCTTGTCTTGTCTTGTTTTGTGTCTTGTCTTGTCTTGCCTTGTTTTGTGTCTTGTCTTGTCTTGTTTTGTCTCTTGTCTTGTCTTGTTTTGTGTCTTGTCTTGTCTTGCCTTGTTTTGTGTCTTGCCTTGTCTTGTCTTGCCTTGTTTTGTGTCTTGTCTTGTCTTGCCTTGTTTTGTGCCTTGCCTTGTCTTGTCTTGCCTTGTTTTGTGTCTTGTCTTGTCTTGTTTTGTCTCTTGTCTTGTCTTGTTTTGTGTCTTGTCTTGTCTTGCCTTGTTTTGTGTCTTGTCTTGTCTTGTTTTGTCTCTTGTCTTGTCTTGTTTTGTGTCTTGTCTTGTCTTGCCTTGTTTTGTGTCTTGTCTTGTCTTGCCTTGTTTTGTGCCTTGCCTTGTCTTGTCTTGCCTTGTTTTGTGTCTTGTCTTGTCTTGCCTTGTTTTGTGTCTTGCCTTGTTTTGTGTCTTGTCTTGTTTTGTGTCTTGTCTTGCCTTGTTTTGTGTCTTGTCTTGTCTTGTTTTGTTTCTTGTCTTGCCTTGTTTTGTGTCTTGTCTTGTCTTGTTTTGTTTCTTGTCTTGCCTTGTTTTGTGCCTTGCCTTGTCTTGTCTTGCCTTGTTTTGTGTCTTGTCTTGTCTTGTTTTGTCTCTTGTCTTGCCTTGTTTTGTGTCTTGTCTTGTCTTGCCTTGTTTTGTGTCTTGTCTTGTTTTGTGTCTTGTCTTGCCTTGTTTTGTGTCTTGTCTTGCCTTGTTTTGTGTCTTGTCTTGCCTTGTTTTGTGTCTTGCCTTGTTTTGTGTCTTGTCTTGTTTTGTGTCTTGTCTTGCCTTGTTTTGTGTCTTGTCTTGTCTTGTTTTGTTTCTTGTCTTGCCTTGTTTTGTGTCTTGTCTTGTCTTGTTTTGTTTCTTGTCTTGCCTTGTTTTGTGCCTTGCCTTGTCTTGTCTTGCCTTGTTTTGTGTCTTGTCTTGTCTTGTTTTGTCTCTTGTCTTGCCTTGTTTTGTGTCTTGTCTTGTCTTGCCTTGTTTTGTGTCTTGTCTTGTTTTGTGTCTTGTCTTGCCTTGTTTTGTGTCTTGTCTTGCCTTGTTTTGTGTCTTGTCTTGCCTTGTTTTGTGTCTTGCCTTGCCTTGTGTTGCGTCTTGTCTTGTCTTGTCTTGTCTTGTTTTGTGTCTTGCCTTGTGTTGCGTCTTGTCTTGTCTTGTCTTGTCTTGTTTTGTGTCTTGCCTTGTTGAGTAAAAGCACAAGTATGGAACCAGAAAAAGGCTTTGGTCGAAGTTGAAGTCACTTTATTTTTTATAATATTACTGAAGTAAAAGTCTTAAAGTGTACGACATTTACGGTACTTAAGTATCAAAACTCATTTTCGGATTCATTTAAAAATGATTAGCGTGTGATATTTGTGCAGATCTGCGAGGAAACGATGATGTTCTCCTCAGTCTGTAGAATTAGAATAATTCATAATCTACAATCTACTGTGCCCCGTTTTTTCCCTTTCACCCCAACCTGTCTTGGCACATGGCCGCACATCTTTGAGTCTGTTTCTGTCCGAGCTTTCTTCTTCTTTTAAAACTGTTAGGGTTGTCTATGTACGGAGCCTTGAGATAATGTATGTTGTGTTTTGGTGCTATACAAACATTTTTTTTTTTTTTAGCTTTAACAAATATTGCGCCTCCAGGGATTTGGAAATTGCAGCAGAGGCTGTTTTGCGATTTCGCTAAAAGTTTTGATTAATTGTTCAGCCCGAGTTCCAAGAGTGTTGATTTCAGCTTCTGTAAATGCAAATATATACGGAACACATTTTTAGTTTGTGGACAAAACTGAGAAAGTGAGATGATTTCAAGTGCTTTATATTGTTATATTGTTATATTGTTTCCCCTTTTATACAATTACTGCATTGTTAGTGTGAATTGCGGTTATTTAGGTCACGACACCCGGCGTTTTTCACATTGTAAACGTCCTTGACACCCGTCTCCACACATTTATTTATTTATTTATTTGTGTGAATGTGTGTGTTTAACGCAACACTTCAGTGCGCTAAGTGTCGTTTACCGTCTTCTGGGAATATTTTTTTTTCTTTTTTACCATTTTAGAAAAAAATGTCAGCAGGGAGGTATCCTCCTCTGGTGTCACGACCCAGAATCCTTTAGCATCAGAATCTGTAGCTTCTGTAGCCTCTGTAGCGTTTGTGCAAAAATAAGTTGAAGCGTTGGCTTTTGTCGAACCGTGGGGGATGAGTTAAAAAAACGTTGTTCTCCCGGTCGAGCGTCTCTGTGGCTGAATATGAATATGTAAATATGACGCTGTCGCAGTTTCTGGTCGTTCATTTTGCTGTCTTGTTGAGTTTATTGTAGATATCCCTTCATATCTTGCCTTGCCTTGTATTGCGTCTTGTCGTTCCTTGTATTGTCTTGTCTTTCCTTGTCCTGGTTTGGTGTGTGCCTTACCTTGCCTTTCCTTTCCCTGCGTGGTGCCTTGCCTTGTTTTGCGTCTTGCCTTGCCTCTACTTTCCTTGTTTCGCGCCTTGCCTTGCCTTGTTTTGCGTTTTGCCGTTCCTTGTTTTGTGTCTTGCCGTTCCTTGTCTTGTCTTGCCTTGTTTTGTATCCTTCCTTACCTTGTTTTGTTTCTTGCCGTTCCTTGTCTTGTCTTGCCTTGTTTTGCGTCCTCCCTTGCCTTGTTTTGCGTCTTGCCTTGCCTCTCCTTTTCTTGTTTTGCATCTTGCCTTGCCTTGCCTTGTTTTGCGTTTTGCCGCTCCTTGTCTTGTCTTGCCTTGTTTTGCGTCCTTCCTTGCCTTGTTTTGCGTCTTGCCATTCCTTGTCTTTTCTTGCCTTGTTTTGCGTCCTTCCTTACCTTGTTTTGCGTCTTGCCGTTCCTTGTCTTGTCTTGCCTTGTTTTGCGTCTTGCCATTCCTTGTCTTTTCTTGCCTTGTTTTGCGTCCTGCCTTGCCTTGTTTTGCGTCTTGCCGTTCCTTGTCTTTTCTTGCCTTGTTTTGCGTCTTGGACAGATTCATTGATTATGTCAATAATCATTAGTTCCAGCCCTGGTTTCCTGCTTCCGCAATACGTTGTTTTGTGATACATTTGCCCAGACCGTTACGGGGCGATATGAACATTTATATCACCGTTTTTTTTAGTTTTAGTTTAGTACATTTTCTGACCACATTTAAAACTCGGTTCCTTCACTTTCTCTTCCACTAAGTCAATAATCAACTTGTCCTCTCGATGTGTTGTCGGGGGCAGCTGTGAGAACCTGAGCTTTTCTCATCACAGCAACGAGGAACGTGTGCTCGGATGTAAAATCGATTTTAGCGTCTCGTTCTGTCGCACGCTGACTCTCCGTAACCTTTCTTTGACCTCATTTGTGCAAAAATAAACAAGTATATACCAGTTATTTTTCTTCTATCACCTCTGCTGTACAGTGTGTGAATTGTGATGTGACTCTCAAACTGTGGTACGTGAGCTTCTTCTGGTGGTTCCTGGAGGTGATACCACCATCGGGCACTGCTCCTGTAGCCCAATGTGTGTGTGTTCACTGCTGTTGTGTATTAATAAGGACGCGTGTGTGTGTGTGTGTGTGCGCGTGTACGACTGTGAGGAAGTGACCCGCTGTAAAGAAACGGTGTGTTTTCGAGAAGAGACTCCGCTTCTCACTATACGACGATGACCAGATCTGAGATAAACAGGACACTGCCGCCACCTCCTCTTCCACCTCCTCCTCTTCCACCTCCTCCTCCCTTTTTACTGTAGCTTCCTCTCTCTCCCTCTCTCTCACCGCTTCCCTCTGGAGGTCCATAATGTAGTTTTAATTTCCCCAAGGCTACCACAGGAAAACAGTTCCTGTGTATGTGTCTTTTGTGTGTGTGTGTGTGTGTGTGTGTGTGAACTATTATTGCCTGCTTGTGACAGCACACTGTGTATCTGTGTTTCTGTCTGTATTGCAGCATTTAAGCCCTTTTGTTTGTGTTTGTGTGTGTTTTAGTCGGGAGTGTGTGTGTGTGTGTGTGTGTGTGTGTGTGTGTGTGTGTGTTTGTGCACCAGAAATTCAAATAAGTGAGCAGCTGTCAACTTTACTGTGAGTGTACGCTCGCAATCTGTGCACGGCAACTGTGCTCAGCGGCTGCCCGACTTAAAGCCTGTTTATTTGTTTATGTATATACCGTGTGTGTGTGTGTGTGTGTGTGTGTGTGTGTGTGTGTGATCCTTCCATGACGTGAATGCACTCTTTCATCAGCCTGTTTCCAGACATCAGTGTTGGGTGCTGTTGTCCCCTGATGCAGCTCATCCCAGGGGTCCATGTGTGTGTGTCTGCGTGTGTGTCTGCGTGTGTGTCTGCGTGTGTGTCTCTGTACATGTGTGTGTTTTCAGGTGTCCTCCCGAGGGTTTAGGGTTTATATTGTGTCAATACACACACAGACACACGCACACCCACGCACACTCACACACACACACACACACACACACACACACACACACACACACACACACACACACACACACACACACACACACACACACACACACACACGCACACACACACAGGGATAGAAGGAAGTGAAGTCTTTCTCCTGAGACACAGGAGGGTTGTGTTGTTGCACCTGTTCAGTGTGTGTGTGTGTGTGTGTGTGTGTGTGTGTGTGTACCTAATGTGTTGACCGTCCATTGCCTGTGTTCAACCGCACAAGATATATTTGATGTTTTCACACTGGATGGGGATCGGTATCAGTCCGATATCGGCCATGTGCTAAAATGGCAGTATCTGTATTGATGACGTATCGGTAGATGTCGGTATTGATATCGGTATAGGTAGATATGAGTGTTGATATTGGTATTGGTAGAAATCAGTATTAATGTCGGTAACGGGGGATATAGGTATTGGTATTGGTAGATATCGGCATCAATAGATATCGGTATTGATATCGTATCGATGGATGTCGGTATTGATATCAGTAGATAACATATCGGTAGGTATCAGTGTTGATATTGGTATCGGTAGATATCATATCGGTAGGTATCAGTGTTGATATTGGTATCGGTAGATATCGGTATTGATATAGGTATCAGTAGATGTCGGTATTGATATTGGTATCGGTAGATATCATATCGGTAGGTATCAGTGTTGATATTGGTATCGGTATTGATATAGGTATCAGTAGATGTCGGTATTGATATAGGTATCAGTAGATGTCGGTATTGATATAGGTATCAGTAGATATCGGTATTGATATAGGTATCAGTAGATGTCGGTATTGATATAGGTATCAGTAGATGTCGGTATTGATATAGGTATCGGTAGAAATCAGTTTTGATATTGGTATCAGTAGATATCGGAATTGGTATCGGTAGATATTGGTATTAATATCGGTAACGGTAGATGTCAGTATTGGTATCAGTAGATATCAGTGTTGATATTGGTATCACTCAAAACCAGGTTGTTGCATTAAGGTCACCAACCAAGTTTCCACTTTTCTTCCTTGAAAGTTTGTGAATTCAGACGTTTTTTCTTCAAGGCCCTTGAAAGCTTTTGAAAATCGCCCTTTACTTCATAGACACGGGGTCATTGAAAGTGCTTGAATTTTGTGCAAGAAAGAAAGAAATACGGGAAGTTGATATTTAGGGTTAAATGTCTCCCCTTGTTTGTTACGACGCCACCTGCTGTTTCACGCCCTCGTTGCTTGATATTCAGTTTTGATGGTTTCTTTTATGGAGCAAAGAAAACATGAGAAAGAAGCTAAAAATATGTTTTAATCATGTTTAAAAAAACATATAGAAACCTTTAGCCGCTCGTGTGTCAGAGTGTTAATGCTAACGTGTTAGCGCTAATGTTCGCGCGGCCTCGCTGACACTCTGTCGCGGTTCAGCGGGCGAAACGGAGGCTAAATAAAAACGCGTCCGCGTCTTTTTTTTAACACTTTTAGCGCGG
The DNA here is from genome assembly GCF_963457635.1 of Microchirus variegatus. Classification (NCBI taxonomy): domain Eukaryota; kingdom Metazoa; phylum Chordata; class Actinopteri; order Pleuronectiformes; family Soleidae; genus Microchirus; species Microchirus variegatus. The sequence continues at coordinate 29,321,951 of NC_139809.1, forward strand.
CGTGACAAGTGAAAAAGTCTACCGTGAAAAAAAAGAAGAAGAAGAAGAAGAAGCTGGGTGAAGAAGAAGAGTGTGTGAAAACTCTATTTAAAGACTTTCCTCGGGTTAATCCTGGTATAAAGAACAATAAGAAAGAGGTGCAGTCCACAGTGTAACAAAGTACAAATACTCTGTCACTGTACTTATGTGCAAAGTTCACGTATCTGTACTTTATTTGTATTTCTAGCACTACATTCCCTTTAACTGTCTTTGTTTCTTTGTAAAGAACCTTAACAAAGGGATACTTGAGTATAAGTACGAGCTTCTTACAAGAAAATGACTTTGGTACACTCTCAGAAATAAGGGTTCCAAAAGGGTTCTTGTACATGGGCTGAGGTTCTACCTGGAACCATTAGTGTTACCAAGAGTTCTTGGTAACACTAATGGTTCCAGTAAGAACCATTTTGACCCAGAGAACCCTTTAAAACCCCTTTCCTGAATAAAGGGTTTTAAAAGGGTTCTTGGTGGAACCCTCCAACAGGGTTCTCCTATGAGGACAAGCCGAAGAACCTTATATGGTTCTACTTAGCACTTTTATTTCTAAGTGTTTAGAAGTTGAAGTTTTATATATAATATTACTTCAGTAAAAGTCTTAAAGTTTATGACATTTACTGTACTTAAGTATTAAAAGTAATTGTCGGATTGGCCCATTTTTTGAATTTATAAATGAATTATATCACGATACAGCAAAAGCGACATTTGTGACAATATTTGACCTGATTTCAAAATAAAAGTGTTCATTTCATACAGGACAATAAATAGTTAGTCATAAATAAAAGCCTCATTAAATCAATTGCAGGGCCGTATGTGGCCCCGGGGGCCGCACGTTTTGAAACCTCTGACCTACGCTGTACTGTTTAGTTCATAAATAGGGAATAAAAAACTGTCTTAAGCTGAACTGAGCGTAGTTTGTTTGGTAAACTGATCTGTGACTGATTGTTCTGGGACTTTCGCTCGTGCGGCTGCAATAAAAAAACGACACGCGTGACATTCAAGAGCATCGTAGTAAAATGTTAGCGGCTATTTAAAGACGCGGCGCCGTGTTTTAAAAACGTGGTGGAAGTGATGTTTTCATAGCGAGCGTCTCCTGAGGAAAGCAATACTCTCCCTCTGTAACCACCGCGAGGACACTGGCCTTTTTATTATTATTAAACACATAAAAATATAAATATATAAATGGATGCATCTGCAATAATGAGGTCACTTTGCATATCTGTAAATACATGCAGATGCTAAGCGTAACTGCACCCTGGACGAGTAGATGTGAGTGGATTTTCAGCGTCTTACATGTGGATGTTATCAGAAATGAGTAAAAGTGAATTATTTTGCTACATGACATTAGATTATATCGTTATTTGGACATTTCCTGACATGTTTTAGATCAATTAACTCTAGAGCTGAAACGATCAATCGATTACTAAATTAATCGCCGACTATTTTGATAATCTATAATCGGTTTGAAGCTTTTTTCATGATTAAAACAAGATTTCTGATTGTTTTAGCTTCTTAAATGTGAATATGTTCTTGTTTTTTTTGCTCCACATAACAAAGAAATCATTAAAAGTGAATCATTTTGGTTTGTGGACAAAAACAAGACTTTCGAGAACATCATCATTTCTACTGATCAACGTTTTTTTTTTAACATTTTATGACATTTTATGATCAAATTAATCGCGAAAATAATCCACAGATTAATCGATTACGAAAATAATCGTTCGCTGCAGCTCTAATTAACTCTTTAAACCCTTTAAACAAAAGAAGAAATCCCTGACAGAACCAGACTCAAAGATGTGCGGCCATCTGCCTAGACAGGTTGTGGTGAAAGGAAAAACAGTTGTTATACTTTATTAGACATTAGTACATCGTTATTTGATTTTTTTGATTTTTTTTGGACATTTCCTTTCAAGTTTTGAACCAAACAATTAATCAATTTATTCAATTGAATTGAATGTTATTTTCATAACAAACACTAGGCTTCAGTGGAGACGTAAACACAACAACCTTTTAACAGAGGAAGAAGAAATCCCTGACAGAACCAGCCTCAAAGATGCGCGGCCATCTGCCTAGACAGGTTGTGGTGAAAGGAAGATAGAGACAGAAGACGAAAGAGTTGAAGGTTTATTAAGGACCAGGCGATGCCGTGCATCGGGGGTTTAGAGGCAGCGTGTGGAGACACAAAGTGGGACACCTCAAAATCAAAAAACACCCACCGTCAGCACGACCGCAGTACATCACTCTGTATCCTTGTGGGAAGAAAAGTGAGCGACTAATGAACTCTGCCAAGTGTTCCCTGAACCGCCCCAGGGTGATAGAGCTGTGCTAAAAGAGAGTGTCGAGAGCGAGAGAGAGGGGAAGCTGAAGGAGAACGCACTTGTAATCCCCACATAAAGGTAAAGCTGTTACAGTTACAGCGACAGCTCTGGCATCAGGTAGACGAAACAAAAAAAGCCTAAAAACAGGCATCAAAAGGTGGGGAAATCTGTGAAAGGTCAACAGGGTTAGAGTTTGGGCCAATTCCAATTCCTATCTTAACCCTCAATCTTAACCCTCAAGCTCAACCCTTAATCTTAACTGGCCCTCAAAACCAAGTGTTGAGGGTTGTTTTGTCACTTAGAAATGGGACACCCCTTTAATGCAGATACGTCTTCAGACTGTAGGGGGCAGAATAACACGAAAGCTGCGTCCAGTCTGTCAACTCCAAAAAAGAAGAAGAAGAAGAAGAACACATTTACGTCAGGATTATTTATTACGATCCGTTTGTCAGTCAAGTTATTAGGTTGTCAGTTAGTTAAGATGATACTCATACAAATATTCAGCTGACAGTTACCACACACCACGACTTATTGAAAAGTAAACAATAGCGAACGATCGCTTGTCCGCACCGGCCGGGTATTGACAAAAGATCGTAAAATAAAAATAAATGTTACGCAACAATGACATCAGTAATCCATAATATGGGCCTAAACTAAGATAATACAATGGGTTTTATCATGTTTATATCTCTATTAACAAAGAAAATACTTCATTTGTATCGCACTACACCATCTTTGTTATGTCAAAACACGCAATGCATTCTGGGTAGCCCTTGCTCCCAAGGGTGGTCTCGGGAAATCTCAATATTGAGGGCGATACAGCCCTTAAACTCACCCCTCAACTGAATTTTTCTGAGAATCGGGACAGCACTTGCACTAGAGGGAGCGCACATTTTTGAGATTGAGGGTTAAGCAAGGAATTGGAATTCACCCTTTAACTCGTGGAATACCTGCGTAATTGCACATTGACGGTGAAGAACGCGACGAAATGTACTTAAACGTGGAAAAGCGTGGACAGAAAATTGGCTGCGGGAAGGTACTGTAATGAAAATAACGGTACTTTTTAACGTCATTATTCTAATTTGTATGTAGGAAGTACCGATTTTTTTCGGCTTTTTGTTGTCGGCTGTGTTGGGATTTTGATAAAATGCTGATTAATTGTTCAGCTGCACTAAGTCTAATGACTAGTCCGGCCACATCCGGTTGCGTACATTGAACCGCAGAAGAAGAATAACGTCCGTTGTGGAGGTGTTTCACGAGCGACAGTGTCTTCTGACTCTGGGTCAAAGGTCGTCAAAGGGACTGCGGCAGGGAGTCGTGAAGAAGCTATTTTTAAACACTGTTAAAACAATGTTTTGATAATGAGTAGCAGTGAATCCACCGTTCCAGAGGGGGGAGCTGCGCTTCTGAGAACGGGTGTGCTGAATATATCACTTCCGGGTATTGGCCAATCACAAGACAGTTGTGAAGGCTCTACGCTGGCTGGCCAATCACAACACACTCTGTCCTCTGGGCGTGAGATGCTGAGGAGAGCGTCAGTAAGGAGAGATTTCTATCAGCTCATTTACAGCTCGTTTACAGCAACTAGGAGGTTTTTGACCATAAAAACAAGTTAATGTATGTAAGTAGACCTCCATAACTGACATATATATTGATTTTTTAATTTTATTTTTTTGATTTATTGGTTTTGCCCCTCTGTGTTGGATGACGTCAGAATAAAACAGGGTGCCTGTGTTTGGAGTGTTTGTCTGTAGTTATTCCTGGCGTAGGGACAGTCTGTGACTCAGAGATAATGGTTCTCTGTAGAGTGCGTGTGTGTGTGTGTGTGTGTGTGTGTGTGTGTGTGTGTGTGTGTGTGTGACTATAGTCATGTCCCGCTGACGATGGGTGTGTGTTTGTCCCTATGTGTGTGTGTGAGAAAGAAAGACTGTGAGTGGATGGTGCACACACACACACACACACACACACACACACTATTGGGACCACTGTCGTACTATTCAATCAATACACACAAACACACACACACACACCTCTGCACCCTCTGCACCCTCGGGAGTTGCCTTCTTTCATTAAGGCCTGCAGCTGCTTTTTTTTTCCTGGTGTGGTCGGGGTTTATTATAGAAGGAAGGAAATAAAAAAGAAGATTTAACATTTAACATCACAAATAAGAGCGAGGGGGAAAGAAATTAAGGTAGAATAAATAATTCTTCAGCCAGATTAAGTCACTAACGGTGTCAAACTGACGCGTTTCCATGACGATTGACTGGAAAAAGACGCGCGTGACATCATGTTTACGTGCCGCGGCACCGGAGTCCAGGCACCGTTTACCAGTAAGCTGCGTTAGCTCCTTTAGCACCTACAGTCGAACTGGAGCATTCTGTTTATTAAAGGAAAAGAGCAGCGCTAACATATAACTGCGTATGCGTGCCTCTGTTTTTAAAGTTTAGCGTTACTTTAGAGACTCATTTTAACAATCGGGAGTCAAGTAAACATGACGTCAAGTCACATCTTTTTCCGGTCTGTCGTCATCGAAACGTGTCACACATTAATGTTGATACCGTTGATGCACTCAACTGATACTCATCAGTTGCTACAGTGAAACCAGTTGTAACGTTGTCGTGTGTCTGTGCATTTATATATATATATATATATATATATACAGACTACAGACTACAGACTAGTGGGATTTGCAATACTAGCAGGAGTCACAAAAGACTAGCCGGAGTCGCAAAAGACTAGCGAATGTCGCAAAAAACGAGAGGAAGTTGCAATACTAGCGGGAGTCGCAAAAGACTAGCCGGAGTCGCAAAAGACTAGCCAGAGTCGCAAAAGACTAGCGGATGTCGCAAAACACGAGAGGAAGTTGCAATACTAGCGGGAGTCACAAAAGACTAGCCGGAGTCGCAAAAGACTAGCCAGAGTCGCAAAAGACTAGCCAGAGTTGCAAAAGACTAGCGGATGTCGCAAAAAACGAGAGGAAGTTGCAATACTAGCGGGAGTCACAAAAGACTAGCCGGAGTCGCAAAAGACTAGCGGATGTCGCAAAACACGAGAGGAAGTTGCAATACTAGCGGGAGTCGCAAAAGACTAGCGGATGTCGCAAAAAACGAGTAGGAGTCGCAAAAGATTAGCGAGAGTCGAAAAAGATTAGCAAGAGTCGCAAGAGACTAGCGAGAGTCGCAAAAAACGAGTGAGAGTCACAAGACTAGAGGAATTTGCAAGACTAGCGAGAGTCGCAAAAAATGAGCGGAAGTCGCAAGACTAGCAAAAAAACGAGTAGGAGTCGGTCTGTGGCACAGTCACTGTGTGAGCATCTGTTTGTGCACGCACACACACACACACACACACACACACACACACACACACACACACGCCTGTGCATTAGTGGTGTGCACGTGTTTTCTACAGCCAAGGGTCTCTCTCTCTCTCTCTCTCTCTCTCTCTCTCTCTCTCTCTCTCTCTCTCTCTCTCTCTCTCTCTCTGTCTCTGTCCAGACGGAGCTTCACCACTGGACAGATGGCCAACACCTCCCTCCCTCTCTTCTTCTTCCTCTCTCTCTCTCCATCACGTCTTCCTCTCCCTAAACACCTCCATCACCTCAGTCCCAGCCTCCCTCCATCCCTCCATCCCTCCATCCCTCCATCCCATCATCCCATCATCCCATCATCCCATCACACCTCTCATAATAAATGAGTCTGGGTAAAGAGTGATGCTCTGCTCTAATCTCTCTTCTCCCTCTGAAACTCCTGTGTCTTTATTTCTCCTCGTTTAATTGAATTAGACGAGTAATAATCACGTCTTTCTTCTTCTTCCATGTTCATGAATGTAAACGTCCTGTAAAACCTGCCTGTTTTTATTGTTATTCACCGTAATGAAGCAGGTCGATCGTGTGTAAAGAGGATTGAACTTTAACGTGTTTTTATAGACGTTTGTAAAAAGGTGAACAAATTCAAAAATCTGTAACTTTAGGAAAAGTGTTTACATTAACGCTGTCATCGTTATTATTTATTCAGGTTCCTCCTTTGTTTCCTTCACTGTGAACTGTGTGTTTGACTGCAGTGGTTTTTCTTTTCAATAAAGTTTCTTTATGAACCTTTATCCTCTTGTATCCTCTCCTTTCCTCTTGTATCCTTTCCTTTCCTCTTGTATCCTTTCCTTTCCTCTTGGATCCTCTCCTTTCCTCTTGTATCCTTTCCTTTCCTCTCCTATCCTTTCCTTTCCTCTTGTATCCTTTCCTTTCCTCTTGTATCCTCTCCTTTTCCACTTGTTTCCTCTCCTTTCCTTTCCTCTTGTATCCTTTCCTTTCCTCTCCTATCCTTTCCTTTCCTCTTGTATCCTTTCCTTTCCTCTTGTATCCTCTCCTTTTCCACTTGTTTCCTCTCCTTTCCTTTCCTCTTGTATCCTTTCCTTTCCTCTTGTATCCTCTCCTTTCCTCTTGTATCCTCTCCTTTTCCACTTGTTTCCTCTCCTTTCCTTTCCTCTTGTATCCTCTCCTTTTCCACTTGTTTCCTCTCCTTTCCTTTCCTCTTGTGTCCTCTCCTTTTCCACTTGTTTCCTCTCCTTTCCTTTCCTCTTGTATCCTTTCCTCTCCTCTTGTATCTCCTTCCCTCGCTTGTACCCTCTCCTCTAATCTCCTCTTGCTTCCTCCTCTCCTCTCTCCTCTGTCCTCGGTGTCCTCAGTGTCAGTCTTATTGGATCCTCAGCGTTTATAATGTGATAATAAGGTGTGAAAATGGAGACACAATGGAGCAGTGAGGATTGGGCCGACGCAGACTTCCACTGGTGTCTGCCTCACACTCTGCCAGGACACACACACACACGCACACACACACACACACACACACACACACACACACACACACACACACACACACACACTCAGACATGATGAAAATGTCGTATGTGAATCCCGAAAATGTCAGAATGAGCCCTGATGGACAGACTGGAGGACGGCGTCACGGTGGATGACGTTTGCGTGTCTTTGTGTCCTCAGATGTCCCGGCGTCGGACAGGGACGCGGCGTCCAAAGAGAACCTGAGCACGGGCGCCGCCGAGGACGGCGAACAGGACGAGCACGACGACCGCGACGACCGAGACGACGACCTGGACGACGAGTCCATCTTCACCTGCGACAACTGTCAGCAGGACTTTGACTGTCTCGCCGAACTCACCGAGCACAGAACCAACCACTGCCCGGCAGGTAAGACTCATTTAATCTAATCTAATCTGTGTGTGTGTGTGTTGGGGGGTGTGGGTGTGGCTTAATCTGTCGTCCAATACATCGTTGGGGCCCAAGCCACGAATACCAGGGGCCCGAAACGGATTTGCTGTCATTTTTGAGGGTGTCAACGTGCATAAAAACTCTTGAAACTTGGCATGGAGGTCAGGTCTAACTGAAATGCGATCTTTCTGTTGCTCAAGGGCTCTATAGCGGCGCCCCCTATAAGGTGAAAACAGAGGCAAAATTCAGAATTCCACCGAATTTCCCGAAACTTGGTTGGAAGATGTTATAGACCAAGACGAACAAAAAAGTCGACCGTAACCATGGCCTCAACTCAACAGGAAGTCGGGTATTTTGAATTTTGCCTTCCATTTTGGAGATTTGCCCCCTACGTAAATGAGCGAACTCATTGGCGCGTTTTACGCCACAAAACAGGAAGTGTCCTATGACTTCCGCATACATCGAGTTTCACCGAATTTCCCGAAACTTGGTGGGAAGATGTTATAGATTAAGACGAGCAAGAAAGTCGACCGTAACCATGGCCTCAACTCAACAGGAAGTCAGGTATTTTGAATTTTGGCGTCCTTTTTGGCGATTTGCACCCTACGTAAATGAGCTAACTCGTCCGACCGCGTTTGTCGTATCGTCAGTTTGTAGTTGTTTATATTCTTTCTTGTGTTGATTTTCCTTTATTGAATTCAACGATTTTATGTTTTTGATATTTGTCTAAAGCAGAGGTGTCAAACATACGGCCCGAGGGACAGAACCGGCACCACCCGAGGGTCCAATCCGGTCCGCGGGATGAATTTGTTAAAACTTTAACTATAAGTTAACCCATTTAACTTATAGTTAAACTAAATTTGTCAGTTTCAGACGCCTGTGGCTACATGTTTTGCGCCTTTTGTAGACCCACTGTGATCTGTACGTTGTTATGCAATAAACTTTTGCATAAAATTGTTGAAATTGCACACATTTGTCTCAAATGAGTGCAATTTCACTGGTCTGGCACACTTCAGGAGTTTGACATCCCCCCCCGTTCTAAACGCTCACACTTTGGCAAACATTAATTAACATATTTTATTTATTTATTTTAAGTTTAAAGGTAAAAAAAAATGCTACGTCAGCAGTGTTTTTTTTTTTTTTTGTCCTTAGCTTTGAGATGAAACAAACGCTGCACTTTACTGCACACGTTCACACACACACACACACACACGCGGCCTTAAAGGTTCCTCGGTGACTGAATACCTATAGCTCCTGGTTTCACTTGTTCCCATAGGGACTGACGTGTGCACACACACACACACACACACACACACACACACAAGAACAAAAGCCGTTATTAGTACTGGTGTAATTAATGGAGGGGCTAAAAGAAACGCGGCGGGGGCGTCTGGTTCCTACAGATTAATCCAAACGCTCGCTTAACGAGCCAACACACACACACACAAGTTCATGCACACACACACACTTGCTAAGAGGCTGTGTGTGTGTGTGTGTGTGTGTGTGTACTTTTGATCAGGGCTGTAGAAATAGTGAGGGAGGGTTTTGTTTAAAGAGAGTGTGTAACAAAGATGATAAGCCTCCTGCCTCTGCAGCCTCTTCTTCACCCGCTGACCCGACACTCAAACACTCGCTGCTCAGAGATGCAGAAAAATAAAGGGGGGGAAAATTTATATTTTTTTATTATTATATTATAGAGATCATTTCATCAAGATTTATATTTATATATTATTATTATATATTGGAATAGAATCAAATCCCCCAAAACTGAACAAAATCTACATAAAATAGGCTAATAAGGGATGTATAGCGTAGATTTTTGACCACGGTTACCATGGTAATTAAAACTGATACGTTAACGACATGTTTTAAGCAAGATAAGCAACATTTTGGTCCATTTCAAATACAATTTCATATAAGTTATATAAGTAAGCACAGATTTGATTCATTTGTTGTGGTTGTTGTAGCGTTTCTTGCTGTTGGAGCTGCACTGTGGAGGGAACAGCAGCAGCAGCTGTGACGCGTGCTAAGGGAGCTCTGGATATTCTTTGTATTTTTTTGTTACTGTTTGGAAAATTTACCGTGGTTATAACGCCAAGTTTAAAGCAGGATAAGCAACATTTTAATATTATTTTTATAATAATAATAATAACGTTTTATAATATTTTATTCGTCATTGTCTCCGTAGAAACACAGATAAGTGAAGACCGTTCAAATAAATGGAAAATATTTCATATAAGTTGAGAATTAAAGGTGAATTTAATAAAAGAAACTGCGGTGGATGAGAAAAAGATGTTTTAGCGTTTCTTGCCGATGGAGCTGCGCGGTGAAGGGAACAGCAGCAGCAGCTGTGACACGTGTTTAGGGAGCTCTCGATATTATTTGTTCACGCGTATTTTTTTAAAAACTTATTTTTATGGGCGGCGACTAACGATTATTGTCATATTCTCGATGAATGGAGTAGTTTTTGGATTGTTAATGATGACGACGTTTGCGATTAATTTAGCAAATGGATGAATAATGTAATAACGGTCGCTGCCGTACAGAATCAGAGCTGTAATATTTACCACACGACACACAGTGTTTACTGTGGTTTGGTTGTTGTTGTTGTTGTTGATGATGATGAAGGGGGAAATCCATTTGTGGTTTGTTCTCCCTCTCTCTTCTTTAACTTCACGTGAACACACACACGCACACACACACACGCACACACTCGTCCATGCTGTGTCACACTCGTTGCTCGGTTCACGCTGCCAAAAAGTGCAGAGCTGCTATCAGAGCGCGGGATGTGGCCTGTGATTTCAGAGCAGGAGTCTGGGGAGGGCGACATGTTGCTGAGTGAGAAGGTCGAGGGAGGGGGGGAGGAAAGTGTGTGTGTGTGGGGGGGGGGGGGGCACAGAAGAAAGAAATGAAATGAAATGATAAAACATGTTTTTTTCCCTGGAGAAAGAGTGGTTGAGATTGCAGAGTAATCCCCACAGCTTGGCTGGATGCGTGAGCTCTTGCATGCAGGGGGGGGCTGGGGGGGGGGGCATGTATACTTGGGTTCATCTATGTGTGTGTGTGTGTGTGTGTGTGTGTGTGTGTGTGTGTGTGTGTGTGTGTGTGTGTGGAGCGTGTTGTTGTCAGGACCACAGCTCTCTGGTTATTATTGAGGAGGAGGCTAGATTAAAAAACATGAAAAAGTCCTTTTAAGTTCTCTGGTGGGAGTCTCACACACACACACACACACACACACACTGGTTTCCATGACTTCTGAGGACCTTGCATTGAGACTTCCTCTGACCTTAACCCTAAAAAAAAAGAAAAATGTCCTCACCTTTTAAAAATTTACTACTTTATTTACTTAATTTGGGGTACTTGTATTTTGTGTGTGTGTGTGTAAACAGACGTAGGTCCCCACAACATAAGGAATACCAGCCGCACACACACTCACACACACACAGGGGGATAAACACACGCCACTCACGCTCCGCTTGACAGACTTCATGTGTTCACGCCGTTTCGCAGCTCATTGATGTGTATCACACGTCGGCCATCTTGGTCGGGGATGACAGACGGCGGCCATCTTGCCAAAAGTAGCAAGTCCTTGACGTCGGCGCGACGTTAGCGTCCCGTTAGCTCCTCGATAGCGTGAAAAAGCAGCCTTATTTTCTTTAAATGGAGACTAAATTCATGACCGACAAAACACTGAAAACTGTAAAGTTTTGACACAATCTGACATAAGTAAATCATTTTCAGCAATAATCTGACATAAACAAATTGTTTTTAGCAATAATCTGAGATAAGTGAAAACTTTTTTCAACAATAATCTGGCATACGTAAATACTTTTCAACAATAATCTGGCATACGTAAATACTTTTCAACAATAATCTGACATAAACAAATCATTTTCAACAATAATCTAATTTAAGTAAAGAAATTGTTCAACAATAATATGACATAAACAAATTGTTTTTAGCAATAATCTGACATAAACAAATTGTTTTTAGCAATAATCTGAGATAAGTGAAAACTTTTTTCAACAATAATCTGGCATACGTAAATATTTTTCAACAATAATCTGACATTAACAAATAATTTTCAACAATAATCTGATTTAAGTAAAGACATTTTTCAACAATAATCTGACATAAACAAATTGTTTTTAGCAATAATCTGAGATAAGTGAAAACTTTTTTCAACAATAATCTGGCATACGTAAATATTTTTCAACAATAATCTGGCATACGTAAATACTTTTCAACAATAATCTGACAAACAAATCATTTTCAACAATAATCTGACAAACAAATCATTTTCAACAATAATCTGACATAAACAAATTGTTTTTAGCAATAATCTGACATAAACAAATTGTTTTTAGCAATAATCTGAGATAAGTGAAAACTTTTTTCAACAATAATCTGGCATACGTAAATATTTTTCAACAATAATCTGACATTAACAAATAATTTTCAACAATAATCTGATTTAAGTAAAGACATTTTTCAACAATAATCTGACATAAACAAATTGTTTTTAGCAATAATCTGAGATAAGTGAAAACTTTTTTCAACAATAATCTGACATAAACAAATCATTTTCAACAATAATCTGACATTAGTAAATAACTTTCATTGTCGATTCCCAAAGCTCAAATGCCAGTAAAGCATTTTATCGTCACAGTGGAGCAAAGAACCCAGAACATCTGGCGTTTTCCACAAAAGAACTCAAACTGATCACAGTTGATTAATTTGGTTAATCGACAATTAACGGCTGCAGCCTGACACGACACTTTGTAATTAGGACCGTGAAAGGAAGGAAGTCCTGTAACCTATCGTCTCTAACATGAGACACTCGGCCCTCGGCGCTAAATCTCCTAACGTTTCCTGGAGTCGTGCGTTTCACAGGCGGCGTCTCGTGAACCTGCAGCGTTTTAGAAGCTAGCGATCGCTGAAACGACTGCAGAGCAAAGGCGCCTGTAGCCGCCGTAATGCTAACTATATACTGTTGTTGCAAACGGCTCCCGGGTTAGCAGCTCGCTATGGCCGTAACGCTGAATGGGTCCCAGGTGCGAGAGTGAAGCACCGAGTAATTCAGTGCCACTCTAGCAGAAGGCCTATAAAGAGGGGGCCATTAATTTGAGTGGAAATTGAACAAACACACGTACAGTGGTCCAGATCAATGACACATGAATGTGTGTGTGTGTGTGTGTGTGTGAGTGTGTGTGAACAGCCACTCAAACACACACATCTGCTTAATGTAATGTCACATTAATGTGCAGGAGCTGGAATGTGTGTGTGTGAGATGATATGCCACAGTGACACCAGTGTTAATTGTGTTTCACTGCAGCTGTGTGTGTGCGTGTGTGTGTGTGACCACAGAGTGTGTTGATGTCGTGTCAACATTCAGCCGTTCCCAGTTTGCTTTCTCACCAAACCTTCAGAATAACGCGTTCCCCTCCCCGCCTGAGGTGGCGCTGCATCAAGAATCAAACAGACACACGAGGCACAAGAAAACTCGCTCATCTGTTGTTTTAATGCAGGGGCAACAAGCGCTTAAATCATGGTCACGATGTAAATATACAATATTGAATATCAAGTGCTCCCTAAACGGCTGCTGCTGTTTCCTCTACCAAGCAGCTCCAAATTTCAGAGAAAGGTAACACTGCGTTAAAACAATTTAAACCAGATAAGTTACTTCACGTCGTTTCCTTCTACTTCTGGGTCAAAGACCTGGGAATGCAGTCCAACTAAGCGTATACATGCTCGAGTAATCAGACTATGAATCACATCATCCACGTGTCGTCCGAATAAGACTAGCTCGATTTTTAGTCAGACTAATGTGTTTACATTACGTTAAGAAAACTGACTTATTGTCTTTGTCTGACTAAAAACAACTTATTGTCTTAGTCTGACTAAAATCTACTTATTGTCTTAGTCTGACTAAAACCAATGAATTGTCTTAGTCTGACTAAAACTAATGTATTGTCTTAGTCTGACTAAAACCTACTTATTGTCTTAGTCTGACTAAAACAAACTAATTGTCTTAGTCTGACTAAAACCAACTTATTGTCTTAGTTTGAGGAAAACCAACTTATTGTCTTAGTCTGACTAAAACAAACATATCGTCTTAGTCTGACTAAAACCAACTTATTGTCTTAGTCTAAAGAAAACCAACTTATAGTATTGGTCTGACTAAAACAAACATATCGTCTTAGTCTGACTTAAACCAACTTATTGTCTTAGTTTGACGAAAACCAACTTATTGTCTTAGTCTGACTAAAACCAACTTATTGTCTTAGTCTGACTAAAACCAACTTATCGTCTTAGTCTGACTAAAACAAACATATCGTCTTAGTCTGACTAAAACAAACATATCTTCTCAGTCTGACTAAGACCAACTTATTGTCTTCATCTGACTAAAACCAATGTATTGTCTTAGTCTGACTAAAACCAACTTATTGTCTTAGTCTGACTAAAACCAACTTATTGTCTTAGTCTGATTAAAACCAACTTATTGTCTTAGTCTGACTAAAACCAACTTATTGTCTTAGTCTGGTTAAAACCAATTTATGGTCTTAGTCTGACTAAAACCAACTAATTGTCTTAGTCTGACTAAAACCAACTAATTTTCTTAGTCTGACTAAAACCAACTAATTTTCTTAGTCTGACTAAAACCAATTTATGGTCTCAGTCTGACTAAAACCGGACTTTTAACACACGTGTGAACACACAGACTGTGGTGTTGTCTCCAGGATAATTCTTGTGAACCTGACATGTCAGTAAAACCCCAGTGAGGAGTTCAGTTTCAGATTGTGTCCAAAAAAAAAAAAAACCTCGACTCTGACTCATGAGTGAGTCTCAGGTCAAAGTTACTGTGACCCAGTAAAAAAAAAAAAAAAATCATCATTTAATCCATAACCTGAGCTTCACTTAGACGTCGTCATGTGGCCAGTTTATCAACTCCATAGGTTTTCTGACAGGTTGATGATGCGTGCGTTGTTTTTCCTGTCGTCCTGCAGGTAACGGTCTGCGGCGTGACCATAGAGGCGCTTTGTTTTTTAAACACATATATATATATATACACACCTGTGACGCGGCGATGCTCGTCTGCTGTGTGTGTGTGTGTGTGTGAGACACAGTTGAGTGTGGGGGGGGGGGGGGAGTGTTGATGGGTCTCAGTAGGAGTCGGAATGTGGAGCAGAGGCTCCCTGTGGAGGGAAAAAGAGAAGGAGAAAAAAAATCTCCTACAGATCAAATGGAGAACATTCTCTGGCCCTGATGCTGACACACACACACACACACACACACACACACACACACACACACACACACACACACACACTGTAGTTTTGAAACATAGTGAAGGTGTTGAACTCTTAAACAAAGAGGAACAGTGAATAAATCACTCAGTTCTCACTTTTATTCTTATTGGTTCATGCAGACATGCGCTCAGTGTCAAGTGCAGCTTAAGCTGCTCTACGCACACACACACACACACCCGCACACACACACACACACACACACACACACACACACGCGCGCGCACACACACACACATGACCCTTTAAATTGTGTGGCATTAAATATTAAGTGAATAATAAATGGCGTGTGAATGTAATGGATGACGTTCAAATGAACCCGATTTATTCATGTGTGACTAAGTGAAAGGTTTTCAACACTTTGTGATGTTTTCAGTTATTCATAAGACAAATTCAACTATTTTGAATATATGTATGTATATATATATATATATAGATATGTGTACATATCTATATATATATATATATGTATATGTTTATATGTACCCAAATGGGCTTACAAGACACCATTGTTTATCATTCTGTCATCATCAGTGCACCAGAATATTTCAGGGTTTACATATCAGAGAATACATAATAATAATAATAATAATGATAATAATAATAATAATAATAATATAATATATCATATCTAATCAAACTCAAACCACAATATTTACTATACGATACACAATATATATACTATAATACACCCAACAGCACAGGTGTGTGTGTGTGTGTGCGCGCGTGTGTGTGCACGGTGCGTGATGCATTCACACTGACGCGTCAACAGTGTCCACACTCGCTCACCGTAGGTGTGAGAGAGGAGGGCGAGAGACTGTTAATGATGTCACTGGAGAGAGAGAGAGAGAGAGAGAGAGAGCTGTCAGTCAATGCGAGGGTAGAGGGGGCGGAGCCTGGATCTGTCAGTGACAAATAGCAAGTCATTAACCCAGAGAGTCACTTCTGAGACGAGGTGAGAGGGTGTGTGTGTGTGTGTGTGTGTGTGTGTGTGTGTGTGTGTGTGTGTGTGTGTGTGGGCTCTTGTTTTTCTATGCTTATGTGGACCACCCCCTGGCAAAACACCTTTATAGTGGGGACATTTTTCCTTTTGGGGACATTATGCCCGGTCCCAAACGTGGTCCCCACAATGTTTTAAAGACATGAAGGCGTGTGTGTGTGTGGGCTCTTGTCTTTCTATGCTTATGTGGACCACCCCCTGGCAAAACACCTTTATAGTGGGGACATTTTTCCTTTTGGGGACATTATGCCCGGTCCCAAACGTGGTCCCCACAATGTTTTAAAGACATGAAGGCGTGTGTGTGTGTGTGTGCTCTTGTCTTTCTATGTTTGTGTGGACCACCCCCTGGCAAAATACCTTTATAGTGGGGACATTTGTCCTTGTGGGGACATTATGCCCGTGACTGAACGTGGTCCCCACAATGGGGTAAAGACATGTAGACGTGTGTGTGCACATGCGTGTGTGCGCGCACTCTTGTCTTTCTATGCTTTTGTGGACCACCCCCTGGCAAAACACCTTTATAGTGGGGACATTTTTCCTTTTGGGGACATTATGCCCGGTCCCAAACGTGGTCCCCACAATGTTTTAAAGACATGAAGGCGTGTGTGTGTGTGTGTGCTCTTGTCTTTCTATGTTTGTGTGGACCACCCCCTGGCAAAATACCTTTATAGTGGGGACATTTGTCCTTGTGGGGACATTATGCCCGTGACTGAACGTGGTCCCCACAATGGGGTAAAGACATGTAGACGTGTGTGTGCACATGCGTGTGTGCGCGCACTCTTGTCTTTCTATGCTTTTGTGGACCACCCCCTGGCAAAACACCTTTATAGTGGGGACATTTGTCCTTGTGGGGACATTATGCCCGGTCCTGAACGTGTTCCCCACAATGTTGTAAAGACATGAAGGCGTGTGTGTGTGTGTGTGCTCTTGTCTTTCTATGTTTGTGTGGACCACCCCCTGGCAAAATACCTTTATAGTGGGGACATTTGTCCTTGTGGGGACATTATGCCCGTGACTGAACGTGGTCCCCACAATGGGGTAAAGACATGTAGACGTGTGTGTGCACATGCGTGTGCGCGCACTCTTGTCTTTCTATGCTTTTGTGGACCACCCCCTGGCAAAACACCTTTATAGTGGGGACATTTGTCCTTGTGGGGACATTATGCCCGGTCCTGAACGTGTTCCCCACAATGTTGTAAAGACATGAAGGCGTGTGTGTGTGTGTGTGTGTGTGTGTGTGTGTGTGTGTGTGTGCTCTTGTCTTTCTATGCTTATGTGGACCACCCTATGTCATAACACCTTTTTAGTGGGGACATTTTTCTTTGTGGGGACATTATGCCCGGTCCCGAACATGGTCCCCACAATGTTGTAAAGACATGAAGGCGTGTGTGCGTGTGTGTGTGTGTGCTCTTGTCTTTCTATGCTTATGTGGACCACCCTATGTCAAAACACCTTTATAGTGGGGACATTTGTCCTTGTGGGGACATTATGCCCGGTCCCGAACGTGGTCCCCACAATGTTGTAAAGATTTGGATGTAGATGTGTGTGTGTGTGTGTGGAGAGGAAAGTGAGCGGGATTCTTTCTGAAGGTATTTGTGAGGTCTCTGTTAATTGAGCACATCTGACCTCTTGTCCGGGGGGGGGGTTGTGTGTGTGTGTGTGCGTGTGTGTGTGTGTAGAACAGGATAAAAGTTAGAAAACGCAGTGAGTAAAGAGGTGAACCAGGGCGGCGTCTGTTAGCACCGGGGCCTTTGGGTGACTGGTTCGTGTCCCGCGGGCGACGCTCTGTTCTCCCCCCACTGCGCTCTCGCCGTCTGTCGCAAACCCCCGCTGTCACGCACACACACACACACACACACACACACACCCCAACACACACACAGTCACACACACCTCGCCGTGTCTGTCGTCAGGACGGCAGCTGAGTCCTGCGAGGCCAAGACTCTTCTTATTAAAACCACAGATCACTCTGAGGAAAGAGAGGGAGCGACGGAGGAAGGAAGGAAGGAGGGATTGAAGGAGTGTAATCTGAAACAAAATTACAGACGCCCTCCTCCACTCTGGCCTGACACTCACACACTTTACTCTCTCTGTATATTTATATATATATAATATAGTACACTAAAAATAGCAGGTATACCTGTGTTTTCTGTGTAAACTGTGTCTGTGATGAACTGGGCGGACTGTGACAGGTGTCAGTTTGGTGTGGTCGTGCTGGTAGAATGTCAGAATCATGGTCAACAGATGTTTGGGGTTTTTTTTCTGTCTATTCTTGATTCTTGACGTCTCACAAATCTCAAATTTGGGCGCTGAAATCCGTCGCTTTGGGTAGTTTTTGGGTTGAATTCCAATTCCTTGCTTAACCCTCAATCTCAAAAATGTGCGCTCCCTCTAGTGCAAGTGCTGTCCAGATTCTCAGAAAAATTAAGTTGAGGGGCAAGTTTAAGGGCTGTATCGCCCTCAATGTTGAGATTTTCCGAGACCGCCCTTGGGAGCAAGGGCTACCCAGAATGCATTGCGTGTTTTCACATAAGAAAGATGGCGTCGAAAGCAGCGAAACGAGTGCGATACAAATGTAGTATTTTCTTTGTTTATAGAGAGATAAAAATGATGAAAACCATTGTATTATCTTAGTTTAGGCCCATATTATGGATTACTGACGTCACTGTTTACGATCTTTTGTCAATAGTCGGCCGGTGCGGACAAGTGATCGTTTGCTATCGTTTACCCTTCAATAAACCGTGGTGTGTGGTAACTGTCAGCTGAATATGTCCGTGGTTGTGGTATTTGTATGAGTATCATCTTATAACTAACTGACAACCTAATAACTTGACTGACAAACGGATTGTAATAAATAATCCTGACGGACAACTGTGACCGCGACAATTCAAATACAATAAACGTAACGACAACTAAACAAAATCCACTGTGTGAGAGTTAGTGGGAGTAAAGCAGGGTTTGAACTGCGTACGAGGTGCATTCAGTGACCCCGGTAAATGTAATTTACGGGATTAGTTCAGGCGTAAATTTTGTCTGAGCTTCTTCTTCGTCTTTTTGAGTTGTTGACAGACTGGACGCAGCTTTCGCGTTATTCTGCCCCCTGCAGTCTGAAGACGTATCTGCATTTAAGGGGTGTCCCATTTCTAAGTGACAGAATAACCCTCAACACTTGGATTTGAGGACCGGCTAAGATTGAGGGTTAAGGTAGGAGTTGGAATTGGCCCTTTGTGTTTGACGTAAATGTCTGAATCAAGTAATTTCCTTCACGTCCACGCTTGTCGGCGTCCGTCCTCTCGTCCTCCTCATCGCCATGTGCCCCTCTTTTCCTTTTTCTGCCCCTTGTTCTCCACACTTCCCTCCCTCCTTCCCTCCTTCCCTCCTTTCCTCCCCTCCTTCCCTCCCACCCGTCTCTGTACCCGGGGGTGGCCTGAAGATTCCTGTGCTAAGCCCTTGGCACACAGACAAGTGCACACACACACACACACACACATAGAGACACAGCTGGCTGCCGCTCAGGTTTTCCACGGAGAGAGAGAGAAAAAGAGAGGGAGGGATGGAGGGATGACAGTGGAGGGAGGGGAGAAGGGGGTTGTTGTGAAGTCATTTTTCATCACGGGGTTCATTTTTCACCGCAGAGTTCTCCCACTCTCTCCCGACTCTGTCGCTCCGTTCCTCTTTATCCGTCCTCCTCCTCCTCCTCCTCCTCCTCCTCCCGTTCCCTTCCCTTGATCCCGCTTTGTCTCTCTTTATCTTCCCCCCTTTTCTTCCCTCGTCCTTTCTCTTTCTCCCCCTCCTAAACTCCCTCTGTCTTCCTCATGTCTCTCTCTCTCTTTCAGCCTAGTTTCTCCTTTATGAAATATGGATGGGAGCAGTTTTGGGCGCTGAGAGGTTTGCATTCAGAGGAAGGAGGGAGGGAGGGAGGTGGTAAAAAAAAAGGAAAGGAAGGAAGAAAGAGGAGGAGGAGGAGGAGGGAGCTGGTGTCTCGGCAGACGTGCCTTGTGCATGCACCTAAACACCTCACTGAGCAATCTGTCAACATGTCAGCAACACATGTTTGGTAAAAAAAAAGAGAAAAGATAGAGAGAGGAAGAGGAGAGAGAGAAAAACCCCTCTCCTCCTCCTCCTCCTCCTCCTCCTCCTCCTCCAGTGGGAGTAATGGCTCCCACCAGGACTCTGGAAATGCTTTGAATTCAGCAGAATTCTATTGCGGGGTTCGTCCCCCGGGGATGATAGAGAGGGGGTTTAAAGGAGAGGGAGGAGGAGGGGGGGGGGGGTGCGTTTTTTTTTTTTTTTTTTTTTACAATGCCTGCATCTCAGAAATTTGAGCCCGAGGACCCCTGGGGGCGTCCTTTCATAATGCCTGAAAATGTAGGGTTATATTGTGTGCTCTTCCCCATGGGGCTTTTATTAATACCTGTATTCACTGCCGCTGGAAAAATGACACAGGCGATGCTGCGGGCTGGGGGCTGGGGGCTGGGGGCTGGGGGGGACGGGGGGCCCCACCATCGCTCCAGGACCGGGGGAGAAAGACTCTGCAGGGACGTTTTTCCTCCCTTCTCCTCCTCCTCTCCTTTCTCTTCCCTTCTTCCCTCCCTCCTCCTCCTCCTCTCTCTCCTACTTTGACTCCCTTTCCTTACTTAATGCAAGAGTGAAAAAGGAGAATTTGCCAAAGGACACACACACACACAGAACGTCTGGGTGTGTGTGTGTTTTCTTGTACTTGCGGCATACTGAGGACCAGTGACCAGTTTTTAACCAACAAAGTGAGGTCATTTTTACGAAGTGAGGACATTTTGACTTTGACTCTTTCACTTGTCAACATGCTATACACTATGTTTTTAACAGAGCTCCTCAATTTGGTACAAAAACCCCGTTTTCCAGCCCTACACGTTTTGCTCTGGGGCTCCACCTACAGACATTTTATGGTACTGCACCCAGTAGTTCTTTATAGATGTCGTTCATGAAGTAGATATTTGTAATTGTGTCGATTTACAAAGTGGAAATGCTGGTCCTCACTTTGTCAGCACTTTTACCCGGTCCTCAGTATGTAGCAAGTACAAGAGTGTGTGTGTGTGTGTGTTCAGTCCCACTTTGCTCGGAGGGAAGAGAAACACTCGATTAAAAATGTAACTTCCTCTCTCATCTTGTCTCTGTGTGTCCTTGTGTGCCTGTGTAAATGTGTGTGTGTGTGTGTGTGTGTGTGTGTGTAAATATTTGTGTGTGTGTGTGTGTGTGTTAATCTATAGTCCAGTACAGTGTGTGTTCATTCGTATTCTGGTTCTCTGCGCGTCTGTGTTTGCGTTTCACCGATTCAAATATTGACACAGTCAGATTATAGAAGTGTACATTTACATATCTGCTGAATAAATAACATCTATTTCGTCTGTTTTTAGATTTTAGACGCGAAAGCTGGAAGTCTACGTGTTTCTATAATGTTTTTATAATCAAAAGAAAGTATATTTAACCCTTTAAAACCTCACAATATCTGTCTGGACTTTTTTTGCGCGCGTTTATTTTAACCATAAAAGGGCCAGAAAATGTCCCATTACCCATTTTTCCAGTGTATTAACATTTAATAACATCTATTTCGTCTTTTTTATACGTTTCTATAATGTTTTCAGAATAAAAAACCCAACATATTTAACCCTTTAAAACCTCAAAATGTCTTATTTTAACCAATAAAAGGGCCAGAAAATGTCCCAGTTGCCCATTTTTCCACAATAACTTTCCATATCTGGCACTTTACTGCCATGTTAAAATAGCATATTAACAATTTAGTAATGTTTTATTGCGATAAAAAAAAAAAGTACCAGATTTACCGCTTGTTAAATTTAAAAATTCGAGCATAATATTTATTTAAAACATATTTAAAGTCACTTTTTTTCCGCCTCATTTTAATGTGATTGCAGAACAGGTGTACCTAATAAAGTGGCTGCTATGACGTGTGTGTGTGTGTGTGTGTGTGTGTGCACAGACCAGATAGAGTCGTCATGGGGCCGCCATGTGGGGGCTTATTCTGTCTCGGTGTGTGTGTGTGTAGGTGGCGGGATGGGGGGGGGGTGTCTGGATAATGAGGAACAGGCCATTCCCTTAGATTCCTGCACCCCTGCCAACCACCAGGACCCCCAGAGCCTGAACACCCCCCCCCCCCCCCCAAAAAAGCCCCTACCCCTTCAACACCTGGTACTTCCTTCTTCTTCTTCTTCTTCTTCTTCCTCCCATGTGGAACGTACCACCTCCCTCCATTGGACACACACCTTCCCCTGGTCCTTTCACCGCGCTCTGCCCTCGTTCCTTCCCTCCGTCTCACCCATCTCTCTCATGCCCTCACCCTCCTCCACGATGCCTCCCCTCCCTCCTTCTTTTCTCTCTCTCTCTCTTCCTGCTGTGTCTTCAAACTCATAACTGACCACATCCCTCTCTCTCTCTCTCTCTCTCTCCCTTCCCCCCATCATTCCCTCCCTTCATATTCTCCCCATCTTCTCTGTTCCCTGTGGAGCTGGCCCCAAAGCTCTGATCCCTTCCTCCATGCCCCCAAAACCCCCCCACTGTGCCCTCCCAAGACTCACACACACACACACACACACACACACACACACACACACACACACACACACACACACACACACACACACACACACACACCCTGTGGCGACTGGCCCCAGAGCAGCCTCCCTCCCTCTGTTTTTCCACTCTTTCTCTCTTTCTCTCTCTCTCTCTCCTTCTTTACAGTTGTAATTCACTTTCATTCAATTTTTCCTTTACGTAAAAATATGGTTTACGTCGCGAACTTTACGGAATACAGCGGTCGGGACTTTACAGGGACAGTGTAAGTGGGTTAGTCCATGTAAACGCTGTGTTTGGACGTTGTCTGGATTCAACATAATATCACATTTCCACCTCCATGCTATGTTTTGTGTATATTTTCCTCAACGCGTATCTATTTTTAGTCCAATTTAATCTTGAAAACGTGCAAAAAAGATTG